>NW_016169296.1:0-17693 GCF_001687245.7 Rhagoletis zephyria
ACAGCACAAACAAGCAACATAAGAGAAATCACATTATATATAGATGTACTATACATATTAACAAACAAAAAATCATAACATGCATACATACGTACTAAACATAGCATATATCTACTTATGTACATAAATGTATGTATTTCTTCCCTGTAGGAAATTAAATTAATTTGAAAGTAATTTATAAACTACTTTATTTTCACTAATTCTTCTTCTTCTTTATTGGCGCTGNTAGCGCGTTGAGCGTTTCGCTTGTATCTTTATCTCTCTCTGACGCATTAAATTTTTATACGCTAGAAGAAGAGAGGGCAACAGGCCCAACGCTTGACGCGCTTATTTAGGTATGGCTCTAAGCGATTTTGGCCAAAACAGCACGCCAGTCATTTCTCTTCTGTGCCAACTGACGCCAATTGGAAATGCCAAGTGAAGCCAAGTCCTTCTCCACCTGGCCTTTCCGGCATCGCGGCCCGCGTTCAATTAATTCAGAGCCGGAGCGTTTCTGTCCACTCGAACGACATGGCCAAGCCAGCGGGGCCGCTATAATAGCTAACTGAAATTTTCACTTTTTCCCCTGCAACGAAATGATTTGTTTAACATGGCGATGTCCTAGGAATCAGTCAATTATCCGACTCTGCATTTGATTTCAACTACTTTAATTTGGCATTTGGCTTGAAGAACTTCAAAGTCAGTATATTTCTTTTGAATACGCTTTCGTTCTGCACTTCACAGATACCTTTTCATACTTCCAAGACATAAATTGTTTCTTTGAGTAAAAATACTATTAAAATCCGAAACATTTAATCACGGCATTTATTTCAAAGTAGTCTTTCAATTAGTCGATTTAGAAGAAAACCCACTTTCTTCCGTCAGGGTTGCTTTGTGCCAACTGCCACAAGGGCGGACAGACAGTACATAGGTGTTTGTGTATGTACATGTGTATACGCAAGGACGAGTCAACAACGAATGTTGCCAAAGTCACAGGAAATGTGCCACCGCTTGTTGTTGTTGCTATTGCCGCATAGCCGCCGGCAGCGCTTAGCTTCAACACACGCTCCCTGTAAAAAGGCACGTGTCACATGGCACTTGCGCTTGTAGCTATTTTGTGCGAGAGGATATATGTATGTATGTGTTCGCAAAATGGTTGCTGGTTGCTGGTTGCGCACAGGAAACGGAAGCGTAACCACACATGCTCGTGACTTTTACTTAACACACACAACATAGACGCGCTTATATGTACATATACATATATGCAAATTAAGGTGTTCATAATATTAAAAAAAACCGTTAGGTTTAATGTTTTTTTTAGGGATGCACTTAATTTTAGAGGTATGAAAAATATTTTTCCTGTACTTATTTATTTACTTACTTCTTAGGCAGAATGTGCATAGGCATCATATCAGTCAATGAACTAGTCAATTTACCGGTTCATTTACTTCAACTTATTATGGACTAGCTTGACCTTCTGCCGTAACGCGTTTATTTCTTGTTATTTGACGCTTCAACTTGCCGATTTTGGCCAATTGTGATGCGAGTCGGTGTTTGGTCTTTGAATCGTCCGTACGTCCAAAACAATAGAAATGTGCCTTCCATCTATGGATTATATCATCGATTTGGTTTTTTCCCGACTTTCTACTTCGAGACAGCCGTTTAATCTAGCAAAGTCGATCAGCCTCTGCCGGCTAAACTTTCCGACGATGAGATCGAAGTGCTGAACGACGGTGCTTGGCGACGAAGTTTTTCTCCCATCCATAAATCCAACATTGAGCAGATAGTCTTTTCATTGACAGCTGTAGTAGACGAATTTCGGCGACAGAGGTGTATAACTCCCTAATACCACCTAACGCCTCGCCTAACGCCTCGCCTAACCGTTTGCGGGGTCATCACCAAGAAAAAGGGGTCACAACCGGAATCTGGGAGAACTCTTGAGCTCAAAGACAGACGCTCGCTTGTGGGCGCACCTCGTGGACCAAATAAATTGGAGAACCTCTCTTTCCGCCGCAACCTAAGGGTTGGCTATCACATAAATATTGCTCATGAGTTGCACGAACACGGACGCAAGATAATAGTCGATTAAAAGAAAATCAAGTAGATCAGTAAAAGTACATATACACAAACTCATGGCAGGTATGTAGTACATAATTAGTATACGTAAATAGGCTTATATTTGCCTATTTATGAATATGAAAATTTCCAAACCAAAATAGCAAATTTCTTTTCGCATGCTTACAGCTTAATCTAATACCCTGTATCTATGCATATTTAGTCAGTAGTCTCCAGAGTAAAAGCATTCGCGCGCCGAGCCAAGCAGCGTTTCATAATTTTATGACATGCTCGCATCACCAAACGACTTTTGATACAGAAGGGACTGTCATACCAAAGAATACCTATAAATACATACATGAATATGTAAGTAAATACATATATGTATGAAAATATCCTTGCATGTAAGCATACATAAATATGTGTGTATATTCATATGACAAAATTTTCTCTAATAAACTTCACGCTCGGTTTCGTTCGCCTACATACATACATACATACATACATACATATGTATACCGATGAGAAATTATTTTGTCAATGATACCCTTTTTATCCTCAGTGTCACTAAAATTCTTGCCGTGACGGTAACAACTTTATATGACATATAATTGTTTTAATTAGAGATAGAATGGTGGCTAATAACGAAGCTGGGAGATTATGCATATGAAGTTGAAAATATATGAGTATGATAAGAATTTAAAATTTTTTCAATTATAATTACGACAGAATTTGTCTACTGAATGTTGGGGAGCATTTGGACTTTTTTATGCGGCTTCTAAAATGGCCGTATTTATGCGAATAAATCTCAAACTCTGGAGCACTCAACATTTATAAAGTTTTGGTCAAGACATGTCAACAGGTGGTCAAAAATATTTCAAAACGATCTACATTTGATGGCTTGCAAGATATTCTAAAACTCGTCTAAGCTTCACTAATCTTTGATCTTCTTTGGCAGTCAGGCAGCCCTGAAAATTTTAAACTCACACATAGACAACTCGAAGTGCCTCACTGATTGCCGTATAGTATATTTTTGAAAGAGACAGTGCAGTATTATAGAATTCAACTCATATGGATGCCTGACCACCACCGGTATATTAAGCGTAATTGCCAAGCTGCCAACAAATTGGCAAGAAAAGATACGGCCCCACAAAAATCAAGTCAAGCGAGCGGTACGTTAAGCAATAGCCACTTTCAAATAGTTTGTTAGATATCACACCTTTCTAGTAGCCAATTTTTACACACATATAAGAAGAGTGTGCAGTTTCGACAGGAAAAAATCATACGAGTGCTCTGGAACGCAATTATTCCCATGCAGAGGAGTTGAGTTGAAGTTTCAGCAACATTTCAGAAATTAATAAAAATATCTACGAATTGTATGTGAGATATGTATGATCAAAATTTTTATCAGCCAAGCGGGCTGATCTATGCTCCTTACTTAGCTTTTTATAGGGTTCGTCTCAACGGTTCTTCACCAGTAAAGCAAAATGGATGCCAAGCCTAATACAACGTTGTACATCCGGGGTATCAGGGTAGGTATAGATATATAGAGCCTACTTTATATCGATGATTTTTTACATTTCGTATTTAATGGTGTCCTATGCCTTGTGGCATAATAAATTGAAGCTTAAAATGGCTGAAAACAACCTTTTGGCTTCTTGGCCGAAATCAAAGGGTAATCCAACCATTTAAAGCTAACTTAGCCAACGCTTTTAATAAACACTAATGCAAAAACTCTCCCATACATTAACTTAAATGCAGATTTTTGTATATCCAATATTTTCATACGCTTCCACGAAAAATGCAGCAGCGCTTTAAGTGCGGCGACAAATTATTCATAATTTGTACAGTTATTTTTCAATAAAATACTTTTCATTTACGAACTCATCACTCAACGTTGAAATTCAAGCAGGCAAAAGCCAACATGCCAGTCGTTCAATCAAATAATGAACCAGTAACCGAAATGTCTAGGGTTTCTGCAAGCGCATGTTTGTATGTAAAGTAAATTTTCACTCTTAAAATCATGTGTACTTATGTATGTATGAAAGCAAGTGTAATGTTTTTTTTTGGTTTTCTGCTTTTTTTTTATCCATAGCCATGTGTGATTATATGAACATATATAGGTTGCTTCGGTGAGCCAGTTCATTGACGCGCATGCACACCCGTTTAATTGAAAATTCACATCAATCTCTGTCAACTCATTGAAATTAGAAATTAATGCCGTATTAATATGACAAAGTCATCACATTGTCTCTCCGTTTGACTGCCTCCAAGATGTTGGGTATGTCGGTTTCGTCCACGTTTATTAACTTCGCTTCCATATATGTACTTACATATTTACATATTTATTTACATGTCTATGTATGTACAATAAAATACAAATTATATATATATCAACACATCTGAATATGCATATTTGAAGCACGCATATGTACTGCTGAAGCTGGCATATATGTACAGCCATAAACGCATATGCAACGGCAAGTCAATTGTACCTTTTAATTCAAAGATCTGGCAGGTTTTTGAAACGCCTCCGTATATTTTAAATGCCTTTTTGGTGGTGAAAGCAGCTAATTGGAGTTAATGCAGAAAAGCGTGAAAATCCGCGTATTCATAATTCATTTCGTCCCCTCAATATAACAATAGCGTATAATTTTTTTTGGGTTTTGAGAAAATCGAGTTTAAAGTTTTTCTTTTTTTTTTGTTTGAAGGAAATTTTTGAACAGGAAATTATACACCATTTTTTCCAATGACATTTTGACCCACTTTGTGGAAGTAGAATTTGACGAAATTTTGACCAGACATAGAATCAATGATGGAGATTCTAAATATGCAATAAAAAAATAATGGCGTATGAGCACATACGCTATTGTTATATTGAGGGGACGATTTGTTAGCTGCACAGGAAAAAAAGTTACACAAATAGAAATCCCGTTGGAAAAATGCCCAAAACAACATTCTGTTGCTGAAGCAGAATTGGAAGTTTTATTGTCATAAAAGGTATCAAAATTTATTGTCGCGGCCAAATTATCCCTTGCTGGATCAACTGCAATAGTTCTTGGCCCAATAGCTAATCCGCTGTTGCCTCAACTTTGATTCAGTACTAGTATTTTATTTCAGAAAACCATCAACAGAAAATCTTATTTGGCGCTACTTTTTGTCTGTATGTTATATGGAATTATGTAGCTATGTATATACATATGTACTAAATATGAGATACTCCATGTATAGCGTATGCCTTTTTTACCCTATCTTCCATAGTAGGCTTTCAGGATTACTTTCAGTCCGGGTTCACGCCTAAATAATTGACCAAGTTAGAGAGCAAAACTGGAGCGCAACCGGTCGAGAGAAGCTGGGAATTCAAGCCGGACCTCTGTTATATCTATATATTTTCTACTGGAGCAAAGGCAGTGAAACAGCTCTAGGACAACTTTATGAAAATTTATTCTTCTTTTTGTCATCCTGGTTCGCATAGAAAACTAACTTACCCGGCATTCTTTGCTACGATTAAAATGAATTTAATAAAGTACATTGCTCTCATAAGAACCACGCTGTAAAGTCAAATAGAAAAAAAAAACATTTATGAATTTTGATCGCTTGTTAACAATATTTGTATGAAATACTATTTATATATGTAAATAAAGTCTCAATCAAAAAAAAAAAAAATGTCCGTGTAAAAACTAGGCGTCGTAAGCGTGCGTAAACGTGATTGAAAAAAATATTAGAGAAAGTGAGCGTGCGTGATTTACAAAACCATCACTCACGCGCCCACCTCTAATCCATATTGCTTTCTGAGCAGGCAAAAATCAAAAATTTTGTTATCCCAAATATAGACGTATTTGGTATTGTTGGAAAGGTTATATGTCCATTACCACGGTTCCGGTCTCAATTTACGAAAATATGCATTTTTTATAAACTTTGTGCATATTATTAAATAAAACCGCTTAAAACATTATGTCTTTGTTTAAAATGTAGCAAAACGAATTTAAATTTTTACTTCCGCATATTTTATTTTTTATCGTGAAAAATTCCGAGTTTTGAAATTTTCATATATTTTTGCAATTTCCATATAGCTCTATTATAGTACGTACCTCCTAAGCGCAATAGACGCCAGTGCAAACAAAGTGGATTTAAACTTTATTGATTCAGACATAGACATAAACGACATCTCATTGACGATCATATTAATTTTTTAATCGTTTTTTCTTTGTGTATCATAAAAATAGGGACCGTAAATAACAGTTACTTTTTTTCAACAGCTAAACTTGACCAGATATTTTTAAGTCGAAAATAAAAGTCATTTCCTAATAATAAACAAACCGCTTATCTAAGTTAAACAAGTTTGGTATCAACTGAAAGAGGACTAAAATAGCTTTAAAACTGAAATATTTAAACGAGAAAAGCCAGCAGAAAGGCAGCTATTGGAAAATATTTAAATAAAAAATGTTTTTAAATTACCATAGAACAAACCTTGGGTCAGGTATATGCATTTCTTTTGTATTAAATTATAAAAAAAATATAAATAGAAGTGGTAGGCTTCGATCGTTATTTCTGTTTAAAAGCTATTTAAGTCCTCTTTCGTTTGATTCAAAATTTGTTTGATTTGGATAAGCGGTTTGTTTACTATCCGGAAAGACTTTTATTTCGAGCTTAAAAAATATACCAACAACGTGTAACAACATTAAGGCGCACACCACATATCGGAGCAGAAACTCGGCCAAGCACTAGCAATTGTGTTAGCGGCAAAGGTTCAAGAGTATTTTTATTTATTATATAAAATGTACGCAGCGAAGTGGAAGGCTGATTGACATACAAAGCTCAAAAACCAAAACGTCAAACATACAAATTTCTATTATCATACCTTCATTTTATGTAAGAAATATGCATGTGGATACGTACATAAATATATAAATTTATCTGCGAAAAACCCACTCCATTTCATTCCATTCACTCTTTTTGACAGCAAACGCCAATGAGTCGGCTTTTATTAGCTGACACGTTTTAAATTGAATTTGTTGCTTTGCGATTTTCCACAGCGAGCATGAGTGGCGAAAAAATGTGAAATTATTTCCATTTTCTTGTTTGATGGTCTATTGGTTATGACTTGTAGCTTTCATGGCGGCACCAACAAAGCGTTAATCAAATCAATTGAATACTGCATATATGTATATATGTATTTTTTCGGTTGAAGAACCTAACGGCAACGATCTGAACTGACTTCCTTCCTGTCTTTCCTTTAACTCCTGTAATGATATCATATACATATATATAGTGTCTAAAAATGAAATACCATTTTCAGCCTTCTTGCGTAAAAATGAAAGAGTTGGCTGGCTATATTAGCGCGCTCTTTGGCGGCAATGATTTGACAAATTTACTTGTCGCTACCGGATTAGCTGACGAATTGAGCAGAAAGGAAAAATTAGTTTCCATATACTCAAACATATTTACACATGGTATGTATGTATGTATGTATGTATACCTTTATATGTGTAAAAACAAAGAGTTACAGAAACCTTGCTGGATTAATTAAGATATCTCAGAGGATAGTTACTGAAGAGGAAGCGAAGTATAGGGTTTTGTGATTGACCCGTGTAGATTTTGGCGCCCTCTGGTAGCAATTTTGCTACGGTGGCGTCTGTCTAACCTATAATTTACTTGGCAGTGACTGATGCCAAATCATTATGGCACCAAACTGCGGACGCCACAATGCGCATTCCGCATGTATGATTTGAGGGTATCTATAGTATCTCTCACAGAGGTGACGTGAATTGGCTAACAAGATCGTCCTTTTTGTCTTAGCTAGACTCTTCCTTTCGGGGTTTTCTAAAGTCTAGTTATGTCAAACACCCTAAAGCCAACATAACGCAGGCCATCGCTCAAGCCGGATTTATGTCGCAGAGTGTTCCATACATAATGGAATTCGTGGACCTTTCAAATAAAAAACAATAGCTCGGAAAAACCCCTATATCTACTGGAAGATGACAACAACCAATGACGTCGCCCTTGGAAGTATACGAGATAAAGATTTTGTGGTTGATTTACGGGCCATTAAACATTGGCGACGGCGAATACCGAAGACGATGCAACAATGAGCTGTATTAGCATTGCAACTATAAAGAAGTAGTGAAGCGAATCCCGAGCCCTGAAAGCACTCAACCCGCTGGTGGTAGCATAGGAAGAGGGAAGCTTTCTCTGCGATGGAAGGGCCAAGTGGAGAAGGCCTTAAATTCGCGGCGGTTAATGTGCAAAAAAAATAAGAGGAAGAAAATTGTGACATTTCAGCGAAGCCACATCAATCAAAAATCAATAAATGTATTTTAGCTCAGACTAGTTTTTATGAAAAATAATTATGGAAAAACAACAGGGCCTTATTTACAACAGTAGCAGTTATACTTGCCATTTGTGCTAGATAAAATACAATGAGGAAATATATAAAAATTGTCTGATAAGTTTACAAAAAGAGAAAAAGAGAAGGGTTACTTTTGATACGTTAGATGTTAGAATATTTTAACAAAGAATTATGCGCTTCGACGCTCCAAGCGCTTTTGTTATTTTCGTGCGCCTAAACCTACTAAAGGTATCAAGCCGCATTTCCTGTAAGTTTCAAAGCGCATTGCTTTAAATATTTTTAAACAAAAATTGGATTTTAAATTCCAGGCATGTTAAGAATTATTTTATTAACTTAAAATAAAAAAAAATCTTTAAAAACAAACTAGATCGCCACACAGTACAACCCTTTTGTGGTATCAAATTTAAACCGTGACCGCAATTGGATATTTTTAATTTGTAAGAATTGTGGAAAATCCCATTAAATCACTTGTTAATTAATACCAAACAATAAATAACAAATTGTCAACTCTTCTAAGTATTTCCTCTATTTCCCATGGCATATGGCTATACAAAACACTTGCTCACGTACACGTAAACGTAAACGATTTGAAAGTGAAGCAAAGCCACCCATTGCGCTGTGAATCGTGCAGCAGTTGTAGGACCACACATAAAGTTTTACAATTGCTACCCATCCATGTGTGTATGTGTGTGTGTGTGGTTGGCTATGTTATAGCCTACCAACCAGTCAGTCAGTCAGTCAGTCACTCTTTGATATCCCCATTTCCAATGCGACACGAATTATTTCCGAATTAAATTTATATGCTCAACTCTACACCAAAGTATTTCCGTTTTATATAAATCTTCATTTTGTGAACACTAATGCCACCAAAAAAAAAAAAACAAAATCGAAGTCCAAAGAAAGAAATCAGCGCTGCAGTATTTGGAGACCAACACTTTCTTTATATCCTGTCGTTTATTTCCCTTCTCGGTTTTTGTTCTCGCGTTTGACTGCTGCATTTCATTGAACCTCCAAGCAGATTGTAAGATTGCAGTTAACAACTGGTTTTTTTTTTTATTTTTCTCATTCACACATTAATTTTTCTTATTGTTCAGTATTTCTTGCTGTTAGTAACTCGGAAATGGTTTAACTGATTTTGTTCCTAAGTACATACATATGTACGTACGGCTTACAATCGCCTTAGTACATTTGGAAACGAAGACAAAGTGGAAAATAAAATAAAATGATGAAAATCTTCAGTCTGTTAACTATTTATTCTTCTTTTTATTCCTTGTTCCTGATCTCGTTTCAGATATGGAATGTACTCATCGCTTCCGGTATGAGAGGCGAAATGCTTACTTGGCTGCTGTGGCAACTTGAAGTGAGTTGAGCTGAGCGCTGAGTAGAGCTGAGCTGATCTGAGGTGAGTGGCGTGCTCAGCATGACGTAGCTACATTTTTATTGACACCTTGTCTGGACGAACAAAAGCTGCAAAAAAAAGAAGGAAAACGTGGAAAATTTTACACACACAAGAAGTTGCCTTGCTGGCAAAAGAAAGTGAAAACTGAACAAACGCACGTAAGTGAAAAATAAATAAAAGTGTATGAAAGGAATGTCTTCAATGTGTGTTGTTTTGGACATTTAGTTGATTTCATTGTGTATGCTTTTATTTCCTTAAGAAATTACTATAAAGTTACAATAGAATAAAATAACCACAGGACGGTCGCACAATGGAAAATTTTAAAGAAAAACTGAAATTTTTATGAATTTTATTTAATTTTTTCAAGACTGGCTTTTATGGATGTATATATATATAGAAATATTTGACGCTAGGATGATTTTATTTTGTTTATTTATTTGTTTCTTTAATATCGAGCACATATTTTAGCATTGGATATGCATACATACATCGGGCTTGAGAGTGTTAAGTTTTAACATTTTGCCGAAAATTAAAAACAAATGGTAATTTTATATATGTTCGATTTGATATTAAATAACTTTTGAAGCAGTGAATATACATATGAAAAAAATTATAGGAGACTTTTGTAATAATGTAATGTAATGGATTTTTTTTTTGTGTAACAGATGTCGCGGCCTAGAAGATCTTTTGTAACACTACGATGATTCCTACGTCTGACAGCCCAAGATGTTATTAGCCTCTCTTATAAATGCTAAAAGTTTCTTGGTAGTCGAATTTTTAACCTTAAGGGAATTGACTCTGGAAGTATTGCAGTCTTAGTATGGCTAATGCTAAAAGTCCCCCTACCTCTCCTCAGTACTTACTGCGTTCTGAGTTTACCTACCATTCTATTTTAAGCCTCGAGGGGGATCAAATGAGTCGGCAAACTGGTTCTCGTTACCCACGATCCCGCAGTGTCCTGGCACCCTGCATGGTAGTACCGTGTTCCTTGCTGACAAGAGTTGAATGGTGTCAAAGCAAATGAAGGTGATCGTATTGAAAAGGGCCCTTATGGCCGCCTGACTATCTGAAAATATAACTACATACGCGCCTTTTAAACCCTTCTTAGTTCCCAGGTTCACTCTGGCATAGATTGAGATTGCTAGTACCTCGGGCTGAAAGACCATGGACAATAGAAAATTTGGTGACAGATCCAAAGACACCCCAGCTCCTGCTCTGCCCTTCATATTTGCTCCGTCTGTGTACCAGGGTACACATCTGGCATCTATTTCTGGTAAACCATTTGATCAGGCATCTTGGTATGAATTTCCTTTAGCATAGCATCCGAGAACTCGCAGATACCTTTGTGTTGTGTCTTTTTTTACATTTTCAAACTTCTCGAAGCTGCTGCTACTTGGACAAAAATTTGGAGTGGGGTCCAGCCCAGGAGTGACACTAAGGACCTGGTTGGACACGTTCTCATTGCTCCTGTCACCGACACTACAGCCATCCTTTGGAGTTTGTTCAGACGTGAAACGGCTTAATACATATAAGGGGCTGACTTTTGAAAGGTGTGTTTTGTCACTATCTCGAATATATTTTACAGGGATTTTTGAAAAAAGTAGACTTGTTGAATAAGTCCAATCTACATGTACATGCAACTTATAGCAATCCTTATGCGAACAAAGTTAGAATAATACCTTTGGGTACAAGTGCGCTTGTATGTAATAGATACACCAAAGTTAACTGTTACTAAATTTTTATTTGCAATCACATTGCTCGCCATAATAATATATCTCACCGGCTTACAGTAAACACTTCTCCTGCTACTTGTTAAAGTTTTCTACTGCACATATGTATATATAAATGGCCACACTGTGGACAGTTATCCTTTTTTTGACACAAAGCAAACAGTAAGACATTTTCGTTACTACGCCTATTGGTCTTTGATTTGCCATAGGAAATTGTTGATTACTTATTTTTATTTTTTCAGCAATCCAATAAATTCGCCATACACCTCACCAAAGTGGAAATGCCCCAACTGTCGTTTTGAGCCATTGATTGAGCCATTGATTGGTTGTTCGAAGGGATCCAACAGTGTCATCCCGTCGTATTTGCCAAAGCATTTTGCGTCAGGCAGCCGGTAAACAATACTGATTGATGTTTATTGCTATTCCTCACTCCCTTATTTATATAGCTTACTCTCTCACTTTCTAATGCCTCTACCAAGGTACATTGAACAGGTAGTATCAGTAGAGCAGCTGATTTGATTTATTTTCAAATTATTTGGTCTCGAAAATGTCAAATATTTTTCTCACAAAAATTCTGAATTGTTAAAATCCATTTGCATGTGAAACCTTTTTCCATACAAAACAAGCGATTGAATAGCAGCTTTTGGAACGTTCGCCCAACTCAGCAGCACATCCGCTGATTACTGGGCCTTGCAAAGGATGGATCAATGCTTCGAGAAGCAAACAAATTAACTAGGAAAGAAAGTTGCATCAATTTTTATTTTTTCCAATTTCAATTTTGAATTTTTTTAATTTTTTGTAATTCACATGGCACGCTTTGATTTAGAAGAAAAAACTCAGAACAGTTTTTGACACTTTCGATACCAGAAGCAACAACAAAATACATGCAAATGTTGTTTTTGCTCTACTGATACTACCTGTTTAATGTGCCTTGNACTTTCGATACCAGAAGCAACAACAAAATACATGCAAATGTTGTTTTTGCTCTACTGATACTACCTGTTTAATGTGCCTTGGCCTCTACCATGCATGATGTGTAAAAGCATGTGGGTTCTTTTTTGAATGAAATATGTGTGTATTTACTTTTTAGTAACGCCAAAAGTTTGTTAACCATATGTCATTCACAGCCATGATACAAATTTGAAAAATTCGAAAATTTTCTTTCTTTATGTTGACACTTTTAGTTTGGCGTCCTGTCTTTTCCGGAAGTATTAANTATGTGGGTTCTTTTTTGAATGAAATATGTGTGTATTTACTTTTTAGTAACGCCAAAAGTTTGTTAACAATATGTCATTCACAGCCATGATACAAATTTGAAAAATTCGAAAATTTTCTTTTTTTATGTTGACACTTTTAGTTTGGCGTCCTGTCTTTTCCGGAAGTATTAAGAATAGAAGCTCAATTATGGTAAAACATTGATGCGTTTTGATAGTGAGTGCGGTGCAGTTTTCATCAATGGTGTCTTCATAAACTAGATTTTGTAAAGCTTCTTTGTCAGGTACAATCAAAAGAGTCTGGAAAAATTTCTTTGCCAGAATAATTTATGTAAAGCGTATAGAGCAGCTAAAGTTTTACAAAAACGAGGTGTTGGGTTGTTGCGATTTATACGACGTTGTTTTTTTGCGACGATACTTTGGCCAATTTGTCACTCGACCGAACATTTTGGTTATCACGAATGTTTATATATTTCTTGACTCGTCTATCGGGATCATTATTTTGTGCAGCATACTCTTTTGTGCTATCTATAACTAACTACCTCATCATCTATGAAGCACGACTGAAGTAGAGGCGGTGATCCTGTAGGCATTAAAATAAGTGGATCACGAGAAAACGAGAGGCTGCTTACCAATCTTCTCATGTAGCTTCTTATGTGCGTTGGAAGTTCTATCAAATGGCTCCTTGCAAAACTCGTAGTTTTGACTGTAGCTCCACTTTGTGATCCCATCACTTTGCGAGTTCCTTGATGTGGATGACCGACAGTCGAATTTATATGTATACATGTGTAAGTATATCTGTTTCTGGGGCTCCAGGCCATAGAAACGTATACGCTGATGTTAAGGGCTGACGAATTGACTAAGGCCAGAACAACTCTCTCCGCATTACAAAATATCCTTATATACTTCTTTTAATATCCTTGAATCGAACTATTTGCATCCAATAATACTAGTACATACATACACTGCCGGCAAAAAGTATTGGCGCAGCAAATGTTTCACAATATATGCAATAATTTTTTTGCTAACATTTTTCCGCCATTTTTTTTTTTAATGGTTCATTCTACAACAAAAGGCATTAAACTATAATTCTGGAACTTTGTGCAAAACTCACGAAAATTCAACTAATTTTCATGTAAATTTTCAACTTTTTAATCAGATTTTTTAGAATTCTTTTGAGTATGCAGATTTGCATTATAATAAAGTACAAGTTTTAAGTAGCTAGGAATTATGGTTGATTTTTGGCAATTTTTTTCACGCAGTCTTTTCCACAAAAAAAAAATTTTTGAAAATACCCTATATGGAAAAAATGCAAAACATGGGCTGCAAAACTGCATACCCAAAAAATCTGATTAAAAAGTTGAAAATTTGCATGAAAATTTGCTGATTTTTCGGGAGTTTTGCATAATGTTTTGGAATTATACTTTTATGTTTCTTGTTGTAGAATGAATGCTGTGCCAATACTTTATGCCGGTAGTGTAATTGCCACTCAATTTGTGAGACAATCACAGACTTCATTTTGGAAAGAAATGAGAGATGTCTGTTTACGCAAACGCCAAAAATTCTTGCACCCGACTGTCAAAACATAATTAGGAAGAAGCCAAAAATATATCGAATTTAATGAATGGATCCGAAAAAGGAAAATCAATTTTTAAAGTCAACAAACCAGACAATGAAAGATGAAGACATCGACGGAAGTAGAAAGCAAAAAAAAAACAAAAACTTATGCGACCTATTAGCAAAAAATCGGAAATCACACACAAAAGCGCAAAATCAATGGCGCAGCGGACGTGGTGTGGTATGCAGCAATGTCAAAGTGAACAGTATCTAATTGACTGTGCTGTGGCAAATAATAAATTTATAATAATAACACTGTTTTACATGTAGCAAGTGAGGAATACTTACGTTTGTATCTAACTACACCCGCATAATAGCGCCATAGGGGTCTACAGCATTTGCCAATATTTATTGTTTGCCTCTGTCAACTTCATTAAGAGCAAAATTCTATCCAATGCATACATTGTGCATGCATTGTGCAAGTTTCCTATGTGGGAAACTATTCTGGGAGCATGCCGTTTCGAAAGTCATTAAGGGGGGCTGCAAAAATGACAAATGATGTCATTAAAGAAAACTCCCGTATGTATGTATGGTCATCCGTCTGTCTGTTTGCCTTTCGGCCTGTTTAGCAGGCCGGCTGCTTGCCTATCTGTCTGCACTGACAATTGATTTATCAACTGCACAATAGCTGCTGGTCACTGGTATTCATTAACTTGTAATGATGGTCTCGTACTTACATATGTATGTACATATATACATATATACAAATGTGGCTATCTATTGTTGTTGTGGCCACTGACCGTTTTTAAGGTGTCATATATTCTACATTAATTTGTCATATCCTGCTGTGTAGTTTTTTAGTCATACACAGGCCACCTTGAAGATATTCACAACGGAAGTGTCTGTGCGTTAAGACAATACATCAATCATTTGTAGGAAGAGATTGCAGAGGATGTCAAGAAAGAGATGTGAATTATGGTGAGCACGAATGCTTGTACATATAAGTAATTTTATTTTGAGATAGATAGACAATATTTGGAGTAGTGAAAAAAATCTCGTTTGCTCTCATAAATTTATTAGTTTATTTAATGTATTAATGTATATATTCTATCACGCAAATTCATAAAAAAAAAATAAAGAAAATTTTTAAATGCTTTATAAATCCAAAATTTTTATGAAAATTTCACCTTACATATATTTTATTTTTTATGAATACGGCCTTTTGCTCTTAAGCCAAGTCGAAGTCAGTAGTAAGTTATTATTTTGGTTTAATCTTTGAAGTAGTAAAATGTGTCAAAAGTGTTAAATTTTATTTCAATATTTTTATTGAGCTTTGTGCCACGACTCTTGTTTATAAGGGAAAATTGGAAAAGCAACAAATTCTAAGCGGTAAAACTTCGATTGATGAGCCGGCATTCCGATTATGTGATCATACCTATTCGGTTCAAGTAGTCTGGGACCGAAAAAGCCTTCATCGCCTTCGATTCCACAGTGGTCTGGTACCCAGCACAGTGTTACCGTTTTTTTGTCTGCCAAAATTTTTAGCGTGTCAAAGCATTCTCCAACCATCTTGGATTTCATAGTCCTGTTTGAAAGGGCTGCTTGACTATCTGAAAGAATAACTAGAAAGGCGCCCTTCAAACGGTTTTCAAGGTTTAATTTTTCGCAGTTTAAAATTGCGAACTGTTCAGCCTGAAACACCGTGGGCCATTTGCCCGTGGGAATTGCAAGTTTGGTGCTAGGTCCAAAGATACCTGAACCTGCTCTGTCCTCCATCCTTGAACCGTCTGTATACAAGTGTACGTATCTGAGATCCAAGTGCAGGCATTCCATTTGCCCAATCTTCGCAATCGTTGATTATCACTTGGAACTTTCTGCCAAAGCAGACCTCTTTAGTCATAGAGTTAGAGCTTCCGCATATTTCCAACCCTGATATTTTCCCAAGAATACCTGCATGAAGCTTCTTTGTGAAGAAGCTGACGTTAGATATTCGAAGTGGCGGCTCCCTCGATATTATATTCATCGTTACTGACTCAGCTGTCCATTGTTCGCTGGTGCAAAATGAAATGCGACAAAGTAGCGCCACATAAATTTCATTGCTATTGCAGAGCTTGAGTTTTGAATAAATCTAATTATATGGGGAAACACGTTTGCATTTACATACACACATACTTACTATGCGGACACACATACATTTATATTTGTTCAAGTGTAGCAGTAAATCCTTGCTTTCATACTATGCGTATACGTACATATCTAAATATATGTATACGTTTCAAGCGCTTTCGTTTTTGGCTTGATAAACTTAATATTTACAACATTTTGCATTGATATACTTACCATATTGTGTGTGTTGAATGAGTGGCCATATACGGGTATGTATGTATATGTACGCATTTACATTTCCATTGGTTATACCACAAACACCATGAATGCTTGGCCTTCATCTGTATTAGCTGCCGCTTGAGCTCCTACTGCACACATCTTCTCCTTCAAATATTTCTTACCCCACCTGTTTCTCTTCCCCGTTCCCCTACAATCAAGTTTGTGGGGGACGATTTATGATTACATTTTATGATACTTTTGATGTGTACTCAAAGAAAATTTTACATTTATTGGCATGTCATAATGTGTAAGTATGCATATGGGCAAATCTAAAAAAAACTGGCACACTTTCAAAACAAAAAGTTTGATTTTTTGATTTGTGGCCACACCTATGTTTTATATATGATTCTATCCATAATTTCTTAATAAATCGATAAATTTGTTTTTGTTAATTTTTTGGCCTTATAACAATTACATTCAACAATTTTTATTGAGCTCGAGGCCATGAAAATAGTGGAAAAAAGCAAACGATAATTTACAAGGCGTACTTAGCACGGTGCATAGGCAACTGGCTGAGTCAGTGGGATCGTCGGTTCGAAGCCTACTGAAAGAAGTCTGATGAGGAAATATGGTGATTTCCGAAATAGCTATCACTTCTACAATTTTTTCAAATTATTGTTGCTTTCCCATAATAAATTTTCATTAAAAAACGGCCTCGAGCTCAATAAAGATTTTTGAATAAATCGATGAATTTAAATGTAATTTACTTTCATCAAGTGCTGCAAAATGTTGACGAGGAATAAACATTTACATAGATCGCTGAAATAGAAGACAAAATAATAAGCTGGGTTCAAATTACGCTGTGCAAGTTGGAAGTTTAGAGCAAAGATTTTGAAAGTTGAACTTACCAGATTGGCTCCGTTTTGGAGATAACGTTACTTGAAAATTTAATTATTAAATGTTAACTATTTTATAAATATGTAACTCACTTAGTTATTAATTAAGGGTTAAGAATTAAGGGGCGGCAAAATTTAATACAGCTAAATTAAAAAAAAAAAATTTATTTGGATTCAGCTGCACTTGAA
>NW_016169297.1:0-10223 GCF_001687245.7 Rhagoletis zephyria
TGCCTCGTTTGGGCACTACCGTCAACTTCCATTTTCTCGACGGATTTAGGGGCAGTTGGTATGGCTGGAAGTAATGAACTCGTTCCTTGGTTGACCCGGAGCCTGTTGTAAGTTCCGAAGTGTGATTCCTGTTCACCCAGTTATAACTCGAGCGTGCACGTGGCGGTAGCGGTGGCCTCTGTGTTGATAAGATATTCGTTGGGAGAACGACTCTCTTCATTGAGCCTGTGTGAACTATCGTATTCCGCAACGTTAAATTCTGAATGTCCAGGCAAGCTGAGTAAGCTTCTGGCAATGTTTTTGGTTTTTGTAGTTACGATGAGCATGCGAGACAACTCAGGACTCAAACCCCGGATGAATACATCTAGAGCTCTGTTTCGATATGTTTCCACAAGGACTGATACTGTCTCCTGTGAGTACTCGTAACACTTAATTTTGTTTACAATGAGCGACAGTTGGTGGTTAACAGTCGCGTAGAGTTCATCCAATTTCGAATTCCCTTGAGCTAACTGACTAAGTTGATGTTCGAGAGTTCGAATATCCCTCTTGTCGACGTAGTGAAGCGAAAGGACTCTTTTTATCTCTATCCAGTCACTCTCAAAAACGTTATACTCAACCAAGGCTGCATCCGCTCCACCCCGAATTTTTTGCCTTACATGCTGGAGGTTTGCGCGATACAAAGGCTTTTATTTCACTACTTCGTAGTCAGTGAAAATGCCCTCGACGTTGCGAACCCACGAGATGTATTGAGAAAGACTACCCTCAAAAACTTGCAACTCCTCCACACAATCAGGGACTCTGCCAATATCCCTCAAGTCTTGCTCCGATTGTGGTGTTCGCACCGCTGCCGGCACCCCTTGCGGTTGCGTTCTCATGCTAGCCTGTTCTACGCTACCTATCATCATCCTACCCAGATTTTGGTCTAGAAATCCGCTATTAGACTCAATCCTTCCTAGCCTAGATTCCAGAGCGACACCGTTGCTTTCGATACCACTAAGTCGTACCTCAAGCCTCCTAACACCGACATTGAGCTCACAACTTTGGTTGTTAAGGCGTCCATTTCAATACAAGAGTAAATGTAAATTTTTTCTTTAATTAATTATTTGTGTAACAGAATCATGGCACGGGATACGCACTAAATATTTTTATAGCACAGTACGATAATGTAATCAAATTCTTCTTGTTTGGCACACAGTGGCTCTTTAAATTTATATTTCTTTTATATGCGTTTTTTTTGTTGGTATTATTTTTCTTCGGTTTTGTTGTTGCTTGAAGTTACCGCTCTTTTCTTACACTTTGACAGTTTCCTGCAAAAGAACAAGAAAAGAACCGTAAATAAGTTTGTGAAACTTTTACCGTGTTCTGATGTGAACGGCGACATGTACCAGGTTGGCGTTTCACAGTACATTAGTCTTTAAATGCTTTGAGTTCTGGTCAAGGAAGGGCTGTGTAATTTGATTGATGGCAACTTACTAAGGCACAGCTTGCTCCACAACATAATTTTGGACCTATCGCAATCTCCAGTGTGTTCTGAAGTGTACGCTGGAAGTGCCATCGAAATCAAGGAGTGTGTAGTGTAACAGTAGGTTTGTGGCACGGTCTTGTGGCACGTCGGCATGCTGGTGGTTCCTGGTAGAGCTCATCGGTTGGGGTGGGTCATTGCACACTCGCCTTGCCTACGCTACACTAACAATTAAAGGTCATGCCGAATAATTTATAAAGGAATACGCAAAAATAAAAAACTCGATGACAAAAAGATAGCAGAAAACGCAAGGTCCAGTCCTGTCAGGCGGAGTCTACCCACCCTCTTCGGCGTCCAGTCAACGCGAAACCATGGGCGTTGTGTTGACTCCTCTGACCTTACAACGCCCCCTTAACCTGACTAAGTCCGTTGGTCAGTCATCACGTCCTCCTATGTCAATCAGTCTTATTGTCCGTCATTGCCCCATGTCTCCTGTTGCGCGCGAGCGCAACACACACACACACTAAAATTAATAAATTAGAGCCTCATTTCCATAATAACACTCTCATCCGAACTTCATATTTTTCTTCCTTTATTAACAATTCAGTCTTAGATACAAAGCCCTGAGCTCAACTTAAATTAAACTTCTTTCCTGAGAACAACGCACAAATATCCAATTGCTATGTATATACGTACATAAGTATCCATTCATAAGCATATGTACATAATTAGACAGGTATTATTAACAATATAAATCAACTAATTCAAAAAATAAAAATAAACGAAGATTCCCAAAAGGGAACATGCAAGAAAAGCAAATATGATTTACTTAATCGAACCCTAAACTTATCCCTGCATAGAAAAACAACAACAATCTTGCTAAAACTGGTTTTCTACTCGCAAATCTTTCATTAAATTGTAATTTTTGCTCATATATATATAAATACATATATATGAATATGTATATACATATATACTTATATATATATACAATAACAAAATCATTTGAGTATGTACATACGTATGTAATAACTGTTCAAACCATAAGCATGTACAGAAATATGCATGAATAAAAATAAAATCAAAACAAGTACTCACTCACTTTGTCCACTCCTTCGATGGTGGTACCAGCATCCCGGAGAAGAGCCTGTGTGGGGGGAAGAAAACCTTACATACGCATATACCTAAATTCGCTCATACATAAAAGTACTAGCCTAGCATGTCGGTACTAGGAATAGTATCAGTAGTACGACGGATCACCTCATAGTAATCGCGGAAAGTTACTAAATGTGCAAAAAAAAGGTGTTTAAAAGTGAAATAAAAATTTTTAATAAGCGCAGTGAAACGAGAGTGAGCTTAAAATTAAGTTATTCGGTATAAAGAAAGTAAAGTCAAATCATGAATTCAAAATTCACCTATTTTTTGAAAACCATAAAAAGTTATTACACGTGGGTAAAGGAAACCACAAAAAGAAAATCAAGCAAATGCGGAAAACGTGAACTAAAGCTTATATTGGTTTCTTTGCACTTTCTGAATTAAAGAAAAACGAAACTTGATTTTAGTTATTCGAACCAATAAAATAGAAGTTACAAAAAAAAAAAAATATATATATATATATATATATGCTGTAATGTTACTTGTATTCTTAAATTTTTAAAATAAGTTTATATGTATCACCCGGTAGCTGTAATTTTTAGAAATAAGATATACAAAACGTCCGGTACCGAAAGAGCAGCCAACCTTGCTGATCGCTCTCTCTTCCGGTGTCAGCAATAAGGACAAGACGTAACAAATCATTAAATTAAGAAATAAATCAACGAAGATCGTAAACCATCTTTACATTATAAAAGTAAGCTTTGCAGCCTCAGATGTGGGGTGCTACCCGCTAATTGTTTGTCACATTATTTAATCATCAACTTCGAAATAACCACGAAAATTGAAGAAATGCGTTCAACGCGTGCCACTGGGAAGATATTGGGAGTTAGCAGCGATCCGAAGCGCAGCAACGAGACGGGCTCACTTTCTAGCGTAACCATTGAGCCACATCTGATAAATTCAGCCACCACAAATGCATCTAAAGTTTCCGAAACTAGTACCAGTGTGGTACCTGACATATCCGCTGCCACCATACATGACGTCGCCGCTGTTGCCGCACCTAGTGCTACTGCTGCACCTAGTGCTTCTGCCGCACCTATTGCTCCTGGTGTGCCTAGTGTTCCTGCTGGACCTATTGCTTTTGCTGCACCTAGTGCTCCTGCTGCCGCTTTATCCGCTGCCATAACGCCTTGTGATCCCGCCGCCACTTTATCTGCCGTTCCCGCCGCCGCTGTACATGATGTTGCTGTTCCCGATTTGCGTGCTACCGCTGTACCTGAAACTCCGACTGATGGCGGTTCCGCTGAAACCGCGCCCGAAACTACCGCTGCCACCGCACCGGCTGCTCCCGGTACTGCTGTATATTATGGCGCCGGAACATCTGCTTATAATACTGGCTCCGATTTCGCCTCAGTTGCTATATCTCCTTTTGGGGAAACCAACCAGTTGGAGCAGCAAATAAGGGTCTTAAAACTGCGCCGCGAAGTCATGGAACTTCAAGGTCAGTTGCAATAGATGCAAACTCACTCGAGCGTTCGCCTAGGCAAATACATCCATTTTGATGAACTCGATGCGGCAGTTCCGAAGTTTAGTGGCGATAACCACTACGATATTAATAGATGGTTTTTACAGTTCGAGGACTACGCTGATGCCAATAGCTATAGCGAAAGACATAAGTGTCTAGCACTGCGGCGGTGCATGACCGGAACGGCAAAGGAATTTATCCTGAATCAGGGGCTTATGGACTATTCTGCACTGAAGTCGTCATTGTGTGCTATGTTCCGACGCAATTGCTCGAGGCAAGAGGTTTATCGTCAAATACGGTCACGCAAACTCAAACCCTCAGAATCCTGCATTAGCTATGTCGTCGAAATGCAGTCGATAGCCGCACAGGCAGAAATTTTGGAGCCGGAGTTAGTTGACATCATCATTGATGGGATCCCTGATAGTAGCAACAACATCAGCATCCTTTACGGTGCTGATTCCGTGAGGGAACTCGTACGGCGAATTGAACGCTACGAACAACGCCGCCACAACTCTACGTCACGTAAACCACTGTCCACTGCGGCGTCACGTATTGAAGCAAAGGGCCCTAAGGCAGTGGCAACTGATGATTTGACTACAGTGCGCTGCTTCAACTGTTCGCGATTTGGCCACTACCAGAGTAACTGCCCAAAGCCACAACAAACCGCAGGTTCGTGTTTCACGTGCCACCAGTTAGGACATATGCACAAAGATTGCCCTAGGAAGAAGGACCATCTCACCCGTGTTGCTGCCATTTCCGCTGATGACTATTACTATGTGAGAGATAAGCAAGAGGTAAGTGTGGCCTTTTGTGAATTAAATCGAAGCAGATGGTCAGGTTTTATAAAGATTATCCCTCTTTTTGATTCGGGTAGTCCGATTAGTATTATGCAAAGGTCCGTTGCTGTACAATTTGTAAAGTTATCATCTAAGGCGGTACCTACAAAATATATCGGAGTCGGGAAAAGTAGACTTTACTCGTTTGGCGCAATATTATGTGCAGTAAGATTTCGCGGAACAACTAAAACTATGAACTTTATAACTGTACCAGATGAATCACTTACCACACCGTTGATCCTTGGTCAAGACTTTATGATAAAATTTAATATTAACTTTATAAAAATTAATCACAATGTAAATGAATTTAATAACAAAGAAAAACAAAACAAATATGTTAAAAATGTACTCTCTAAACGAAATGAATTTATTAAAGAGAAATTGAAACCTTACACATCTGATTCGATTATTAATAAAACTGCTGATGGTGACTGTAGTAATAAATCGCTTTGTGATGAACATATATTAAATGAAACATATGGAAAATGTGCTCAAGAATCTGCCATGAAACAAACTTTAGGGGAGACGGACGGCTATTGTGATAATGGAGCTAATTCGTTTGACGCGAAAGTGAAAGAAATAGGTGCAATAGACGAAAGTGTTTTTCAGTCAGAAATAGATATAGGACCCAACTTGAATGAATGTGAGCGAAACGCTGTTAGGGAAGTATTAAATAATGCATATTTGGCGCCCTCAGAAATCGATAAGAAACCTTATGACTATAAAATGATAATCCGAACAACTAACGACACTCCTTTTTACTGCTTGCCGAGAAGATTATCTTTTAAAGACAGGGAAGAGGTTCAAAAGATCACTGATGATTTAATTAAGCGGCAAATTATCCGGCCTAGCAACTCCCCGTATGCTTCTGCTATAGTTCTGGTGAAAAAAAAGAACGGCGACACACGTATGTGTATAGATTACAGAACCCTCAATAAGAAAACTGTTAGGGACAACTTCCCATTGCCTCTTATAGATGACTTTATTGAATATATGTCAGGGAAAAAGTGGTTTACGCTACTGGACTTGAAAGATGGTTTCAATCAATTAGTGATGCATGAGGACTCTATTCCGCTAACACCTTTTATTACACCGCACGGTCAATTCGAATACCTTAGGATTCGTTTATAACATTTTCCGCGACATGATAGATGCGAGGGAAATTATTGTATACATTGACGACATCTTAATAGCTTCTAACAACTTTGAATGCCATATCAAGACCCTAGAAAAAGAGCTTAACAGAGCTTACGAAAAGAATTTGGAACTTAAGCTTAAGAAATGCAAGTTTTGTTACAACATAATCGAGTATTTAGGGTACCTTGTCACTCCGTCGGGGATACAACCATGCAGATCCCATGTTAAAGCAATTGCAAATTACCCAATCCCAAGGAACCAAAAAGAACTTCGTTCTTGTATCGGACTATTCTCCTACTTCCGTAAATTTTGTACCTTCTTTTTCAAAAACTGCTAAGCCTCTCCTGGATTTGCTGCGCAAAGAAGCAGAGTTCATCTTCTCGGAAGACTGTTTACAAGCGTTCAAGGACCTAAGAAATATTTTAGTTAGTGCCCCACTCCTAGCGATATATGATCGCAAACGCGAAACACAACTTCACTGCGATGCAAGTAGTCAGGGCTTTGGATCTGTTTTGTTACAAAAACAGGATGACGGCAAATTTCATCCAATAGCATACTTTTCTAAAACAACCACACCGGCCGAGTCGCGGTATCATAGCTTTGAGCTAGAAACATTGTCAATCATATATGCTCTCCGAAGGTTTAGAATCTATTTAGAAGGCATACCATTTAAAATTATTACAGACTGCAATTCATAGACAATGACTTTAAATAAAAAGCAAATTAACCCGCGAATAGCCCGATGGGCACTCGAGTTGGAAAATTTTGACTGTTCTATTTAACATAGGATTGGAACAAATCTTGGGCTCGTAGATGCTTTAAGTAGAAGCCCGTTATTAGGAAAGGAAAATGGTATCAACCCAATTGTAAAACATGAAGCAAATGAAATTTCAAATACAGTGAAGCCTCGGTCCTCGGTTAGCAAGTGTATGTTAGTTGCTGCTATAAATCTGGATGATTTGGATGTTCAGATCCAAATTGCCCAGAACCGAGATGAAAAGCTCAAAGCACTTATGAGTGAATTAGAGAAGAGAGAAGTAATAGGATATGAACTGGTTGATGGCTTAGTATGTCGTAGGATTGGCCAAAAAATAATGTTATGTGTTCCTTCAGAGATGGAAGCAAACGTCATCCGGATTACACACGAGAAAATTGGCCACTTAGGAGCAGAAAAATGTTACAATCAAATAAGAAAAACCTACTGGTTCAGTGATATGAAAGATAAAATTCGTAGATTAATTCAGAATTGCATCAAGTGCATCGTATATTCTGCTCCTGCTCGTTCCAATGAGCATAACTTCTTTAGTATCCCTAAAAAACCGATTCCATTCGACACTCTCCATTTAGATCACTTTGGTCCTCTACCAGCAATTAGGTCAAAACGTAAGCACATTCTGTTCGTTATAGATGCCTTCACGAAATTTGTAAAATTATATCCAGTGAATTCTACGAGTACGAAGGAAGTGTGCTGCTCACTAGATAAGTACTTCAGCTACTACAGTCGTCCACGACGGGTTATAACTGACCGGGGAACTTGTTTCACCTCCCTTGAATTCAGTGAGTTTCTACTAAAAAGGAACATAAGTCATGTTAAAGTTGCAGTAGCGTCACCACAAGCAAACGGGCAGGTGGAAAGGGTCAACCGTGTTCTCAAGGCAATGCTAAGTAAATTGACTGAGCCGGTGGAACATTCGGATTGGGCCGCTAAATTGTCTCAAATAGAATACGCAATGAATAACACTGTCCATAGTACGACCAAACATACGCCAAGTGATTTGCTTTTCGGAGTAAATCAACGGGGCTGCGTCGTAGATGAACTTACGGAATGTATAGAAGAAAAATTGTTAGATGAAGACACTAGGAATCTTAGGGAAGACCGACAAAATGCCTTAAGAAACATAGAACGATCTCAGGAATACAACCAACAGTACTTCTTAAAAAAAAGTGTCCCCGCCAAGACTTACTACGTAGGAGATTTTGTAGTTATAAGACACACTGTCACCATAGCTGGAACCAATAAGAAACTTATTCAGAAATACAGAGGACCATATGTTATACATAAAGTGTTGCCAAAGGACCGTTATGTTATCAGAGATATAGACAATTGCCAATTGACACATTTACCATATGATGGCGTTGTTGAAGCCATAAAAATTCGCAAATGGTTTTCACCCACCAACAGGAATAAAGATACCTCCAATCACCAACAGCAACTGGTCACACAACCTCAACAAGAAATGTCAGCTGATTGAGGTCAATCATCAGTCAGATTGGCCGAGATGTAATGTTACTTGTATTCTTAAATATTTAAAATAAGTTTATATGTATCACCCGGTAGCTGTCATTTTTAGAAATAAGATGTACAAAACGTCCGGTACCGAAAGAGCAGCCAACTTTGCTGGTCGCTCTCTCTTCCGGTGTCAGCAATAAGGACAAGACGTACCAAATCATTAAATTAAGAAATAAATCAACGAAGATCGTAAACCATCTTTACATTATAAAAGTAAGCTTTGCAATGCCAATACTTTTTATAAAACGAATTCAAAGCTAATCAAATCAATAAAGAAAATTGATAATTGGCCGATCAAAGCGTGCAAAAAATAAAAAAAATTCGGAAATCGCTACTAAACTAATAAATTCCAGTAAAAAGAGACGCGATAAACTGTATGAAAAAAGAGAAATATGATAAACAGTGTAAAAACTGGAATCTCATACAAAAAAACTCAACAAAAAAGGAGTAAAGGAAAATAGACAGAAAAAACTAGGTAAGTAATACAAAACTAACTCTTGTCTTAGTAATATTGCTATTTAAAAAAAACTATATACTTCAAAACTAATATGTACTTTGAAAACTCTCTTAATACCTAAACTAAATGCTTCATGTAAAAACTCAATAAAACTTCAACTGAGCAAAATTCCGAATGAATACAATAAAATTACTCAATAAAACTCCAACTGAGCAACATTTCTACTGAATAAAAAAACTCAATAAAACTAGAGTGATTTTTTTTTTCTTCATCCACTGCTGGTAGGGCTCTGGCTACTTCAATCCTCTCCTGTGCACTTGTGTAGGCTCACTCTAGAGCAGGTGGTCAGCGTCTTACGTTGATCCTGGCTTAGACACCAAAATCCGATTTTGTTGCTGGTGGCCTATGGAAGTGGGTATCTCTCACCAACGTATCTGTGATTTTCCGTCAAGTAGTAGTGGTATATGAGCGATGCTTCTTGTCCCAAAATTTGGTGGTTGGGTGACACAGATGCTTCTGTGCAGACAGATGTTGCTGTCAATTTTATAGCAGCGACGTCTCTGTTTCTTCCTCCGTGGGGGTCACAATAACTCCTCCAGGTATTGGCTCGACTGCAGAAAAAGGTAGGTGGAGGTCCTTTTGCAATTCCTCGGCGGGCGACCTGAAAAAAAACCAAATACACACATTTTAATAGTTATGCGGATTTTGCTGGTGCCGCGCTTGTGTACACGCATATATATTCACTCAAACCTCCTGTGCGTGCACGTACATAAGCATTTAGGTATGTCAAATTATTTCTTATGGCGGCACTAGTAACACAAAACACTTGATTTATACACCTTTAATATGAATCTTTAGAACTTACCTCCTTTTCCAGTTAGCCAAATTCGACGATAACAACAAATTTACTGCCGATGGTGCCTGCAACATGGAGCGTGTGCGTAATAGAGTTAACAACGCCGCCTGTCTTGGTGTTTTTATTGCGTCCAACGTGTGGCTCATAGCCGGGCAACATTGTCACTAGTCACTGTGCGTAAGTATACATTTAAACACGATAACACTGGCCTACTTCTATTTTTACTTGATCCTATACTATATCACAGATGACAGAGGTAAATAATTAAATAAATATCACAGATGTAAACAAGTATAACTAAAGTAATATCACAGGTAAAAAAAGATAATAATAAAAATAAAATATCACAGTAAGCATATGGTGTATAAGTAACTACATATAACGGGTGATTTTTTTGAGGTTAGGATTTTCATGCATTAGTATTTGACAGATCACGTGGGATTTCAGACATGGTGTCAAAGAGAAAGATGCTCAGTATGCTTTGACATTTCATCATGAATAGACTTACTAACGAGCAACGCTTGCAAATCATTGAATTTTATTACCAAAATCAGTGTTCGGTTCG
>NW_016169297.1:11857-17687 GCF_001687245.7 Rhagoletis zephyria
AAAACGTAAATGTTAATACAACTGTTTTATATATAATCCCAAACATATGATATAAAATCCCCTCTACCAAAAAACTTAAATTGGGTAACGCCGGTTTGAATTTTTACAATTGAGCAATTGTCAAAAATCTTCCTTTTTATCAAAAAGTTATTTACCAGGGTGTCTTTGAACTAATGATTGGTACTGAGTTAAAGAATGCACACTCATAAAAGATTGCAGCCTTTTCAATACTCATTCAGTGTTAAACCTTTTTTTGATTGGGCATTGGTTTTTTCAATCTTGCTATGAATATGTTGATGTGTGAATTCATAACTGCTTTGAGAGAATGGAAAATTCAAAAATTTTAAACCACAATCCTAAGCGAAGAATATGTAATGAAAACTGGATAAAAAAAAATTGTTGATTTAAAATTGAAAATGATTTCACACTTACACAGCTCTGGTATTAGGGCGGGTCAATTTTTTTTTCGACAGCGTTCCTTGCAGATTCGGATTCTACATAAAATTCTAAGAAAAAAAGCCCTTTAGACCATAGCTCTAATACCAATTTCGAGCCTGCGCAATTTTAAAAGAAAATATATTTAATTAATACTAAGTCCATAATCAGACTAATATTTACTAAAGTGTAAGGAATGTTTTTTTTTGTAATGAAGAGTTGTGCTCCAGAGATTTATGAAAAATTCATTTCTGATATCTATTTTTTATTTAAAGAACCGCAAGATGGCGCTTCAAAGCAAATCTCCTATATATATGTGGAAGTATGTATGTATGTATGTGCCAGGTTGCAGCCTAAACGGATGGACTGAATCGAATAAAATTTTGGCAAAGTATTGCCATGACTCCTGGACCTATAATAGGGTAAAAAATTAGAACTCGCCAAGGGGGAGGGGGATGGGGGATACCTCTCATAGTGAAAATTTTTAATCAGCTCTAACTTCTGAATTATAGTCGCATGAGCTCGAAATTTGAAATGCACAGATACCTATGGTAGGTGCTTATGGAAAGATGTATGTATATAAATGAGTTTGTAAAAAGGGGCGTGACACATCTCATAGGTGTGGAGTCATTTATCAGCTATAACAGCAGGCAGTATTAATGATATCATTGTATTGCTTTTTGAAGATTTGTTATAATTGATCAAAGTGAGATTCAAATAAATTATAGATGATATGAAGTTCACCGGGTCATCTTCTAGTCTTTAATATATACTAAGTTAATATACGGATTAATATTTACTAAAGTGTTACGAACGTTATTTTTTTAATACAATAAGAAAAAAACAATTATAATTTAAAGGAGTGACAAACAATGGCTAGAGTCGTCGCATGTGTGTATTCTTTCATATACATATATATGGGCTGTTCTTACCGTTATATATTTTTCATCCACTCGCTTATTCCTTACCTTTTTAAATAAAAATTCAACAAGTTTTAACCACTGGGTAAACTTAATAAACGAAATATATTCTCTGGTTAAATTAATAAGCCTGCCCGGATAACACAAAATCCTAAGCTTGATACACATTTGGTGTTATACAAGTTTTATAAAGCTCTACTTGTAATTAGGAAAAATGCCGGGAAAAAAAATTGTAAAATTGATTGATTGATAAAAATAGAGAGGGAGTTATGGCTATGACAATAGAAAGTAGAAAAAAGATACCTCGTGTTGAAAGCAAAAAGGATCTAAAACCAAAAAAAAATATAAATACATTGTTAATCATAAAAAAATTTATGATTCGAAAAATAATTTTAAAATATTGTAAATTTTTTTTTGGTTTTTTAAAGTTAAGGGTAAATAAACCCTTAAACTTACAGTAACGAACAAAAGTATTGGCACAGTAAATTTTACGCAATATAGGCAAAGTATTTTTTAGAAAAATTCCAAGTATGCAGTTTAATAATCCATTCAATTTTTTTTTATCAAATTGCAAGTTTAAAGTTGCTTGAAAATCTGAATATAAAATTGCAAATTAGTATGCAGATTTATTGAATTTTCCTGAGTTTTTCACAAGGTTTACACATTTGATTTTTATGTGTTTTGGTGTAGTAAGAACTATGTTTTTATAAAAAAATATCAGAAATAAATTAAAAACTTTGCATATATGTAATGCGAAAATTTGCTGTGCCAAAACTTTTGTTCAACACTGTACATATAAAAAAATACATACAGTAACTTCTCCCGTTACAATAGTAAAAAATATGTAATTTGCTTTGTAGTGCAATCTTGCGGTTTTTTAAATAAAAAATAGATATCAGAAATTAATTTTTCGTATCAATAAACTCCCAAGCACAGGTTTGTATTAAAAAAATATATCCGAAACACTTTATTACATATTAATCTGCATATTTTATCAATTCGTCGGTATATTTTTTTATGTCTGCTACCGCATAGCTGTGGACTACGTTATCCGTTTTCTATAATTCTGTTTTAAAGGAAAGGTTGTTCCTCAGAGGTAATCTCCTACTGATTGAGTGTAGATCCGATAATTGGGCCATGAAGAAAATAACGGTACTCCTAAATTTGTATATGAGAATTGAAGTCGGTTTTGTGGCTTTTAGTTTTTACCGCTCAGGTAAGTGGCAGAAAATATTTCTTAATCAATAATTTTTCAAATACTTTTTGTTTGACACCTATATTATAATACATACTTTATCTTATTAACTTAATTGAATTAAATTTTCGAAATTGGTGGCAACTCGACTCAAAAATATTTTCAGTAGTAAGCCTTCTTAAACTTCTTTAATTTGATACCCATATTGCAACATTTAATTTGTCTTAGCAATTTAATTTAATTAAAATTTGAAACAGGTGGCAACCCCCCTCAAAAATATTTTCGCCTGTAAACCTTCATAACATCTTTATTTTGACAGCCATATTGTAATATCTAATTTCTTTCATTAACTTACATATACTGAAATTTTTGAACAGGTGGCAACTCTCTATTTTTTTCTGGTTTTAACCATCCGGATATTATAATAAACAAACAAAAAAGATATAAAAAAAATATTCAAATCGGTCAAGCCGTTTTCGAGTCTTAGCGAGGCTAACGGACAGCAATTCATTTTTATATATAAGATATCTTCTTTTAAAAATGCGCAGGCTCGAAATTGACTTTAGAGCTATGGTCTGGAGGAATTTTTTTCTTAGAATTTTATGAAGAATCCGAATATGCTAGGAACAATGTCCATACAATTTAACCCGCCCTAATATGTATATATACTATATACTTATATATATATATGATAACAAAATCATTTGAGTATGTACATACGTATGTAATAACTGCTCAAACCATAAGCATGTACAGAAATATGCATGAGTAAAAATAAAATCAAAACAAGTACTCACTCACTTTGTCCACTCCTTCGATGGTGGTACCAGCATCCCGGAGAAGAGCCTGTGTGGGGGGAAGAAAACCTTACATACGCATATACCTAAATTCTCTCATACATAAAAGTACTAGCCTAGCGTGTCGGTACTAGGAATAGTATCAGTAGTACGACGGATCACTCGATAGTAATCGCGGAAAGTTACTAAATGTGCAAAAAAAAGGTGTTTAAAAGTGAAATAAGAAATTTTAATAAGCGCAAGAAACCAAAGTGAGCTTAAAATTATGTGATTCGGTATAAAGAAAGTAAAGTCAAATCATGAATTCAGAATTCACCTCTTTTTTGAAAACCATAAAAAGTTATTACACGTGTGCAAAGACCCACCCCAACCGATGAGCTCTGCCACGTACCACCAGCATGCCGACGTGCCACTCGACCGTGCCACAAACCTACTGTTACACTAAAAGTGGCTGTCGTGTTCTTATGTGAACGACAACGTGCACCCAAAACGGGCGTACCTAGACAAAGACTGGTGGCTATGGCAGGACCACAAAATATGTTAACTAATTGGATTTGTGGTGGTGGGTTCCAGCCTAGGAGTATAGGGACGCGGGTCCGCCTAGCCAATAAGATTGCACAAGGATATTCAGTTCTGTGACTGTGAAGGCGTCAAAGGTTTCACTTTCTTATTCTTTTGATATCGTTAAAATTTACATGTGTCGAAGAGTTCACTTCCTTTCATTCTTTGTTATAATATGATTTAAGTATGAACCTGTGGGTCTTCGGGGTCACAGGACATTTTACACTATTGTTATTCCTGTATCAGCCAACAAGAACTGACAGGAGATGACGTAGTAATTTATCGTCTAAGCCTGAGGTTCATCGGGGTCACAGGACTTAGCCGTGTTTACTTAATTAACTTATTGCACTTATGAGCCTTTTTGACGGCTTTATTTTTATTATTTAATTTGTTTGACCTCTTCTAGGAAGAGGAGCCTTTATACTCTGGAGTGCCCCGTGTGGATCGCAGAGCTAAGCTAATATTATAAACCGGAAGGTCCTGATGGTACGCGGTTGTGAAATATTTTGTTATGTGGATGTACAAGCCTTTTTTTTTAATTTAATTTTTTATTTAACTTTTTTTGCACTAACACTTTGCCACTACCACTTTATCACATCACTTTCCATCACCTGCAGCAATCATTCGGAAAGGACTCCCACAGACAGTTAAGGGAATCCTTCCCGAAGGAGGCCCACGGTTAAGCAGGCTGCTCACAAGAACCCACATTTCAGTGGGTCCCAGCTCGGGCGCTACTTAACGAACACGCGGATGCGTGCCCGAAAAAAATTAAAATTTTCCCTAAAAATTAAAGGTTTCCCTAAGGATAGAAATGAAATACAAGATTAGCAGTGCAAGAGTATATTTACCATTGAGCTCCCAAATAATAATGAATACAAAATATTACTTAAAGCTATCGCTTAGTATCTAAGCGGCCCGAATTAACTGATTAGTTGCTGACGCTGCGCTTCTCACGATTTGCATTTTGGTTGCCTTTAACCAATGGTATCGCTTACGTTGCAGGTCAATTACCTGCACTGTCTATGCGCGTGTTTGGCGAAGTGCGGCGTCAGCACATTCACATTAGTAAGTGTGTGAGCCCCTTGTTCACTTCCATATATATGGGCAAATCTAAAAAATAGGTACACCTCCAAAAAAAAAAATTTTTAATTTTTGAATTTGTGAGCACACCTATGTTTATACCCGAGCGCACTTGTGCACAAAGGTATTATAACTTTGTTCACATAACGGTTGTTTGTAACAGGCAAAACGAATCGAGATAGATATAGACAAATGTATACATAAATGATCATAATGAAAAGAGAAATCGATTAAGCGGTGACTGTCTGTCCGTCCGTCCGTCTGTGCACACGATAACTCGAGTAAAAATTGAGATATCTTAACGAAACTTCGTACCTGCACTTATTTTGGGCGTAGGACGGATGGTGTTGAAAATGGGCGAAATCGGACAATAACCACGCCTACCTCCCATATAACGGTAATTTTCAGAAATACGAAAACTGCGATATTTTAGTAACTACTGAAGATAATTCACTCAAAATTGACATTTGGAATAACTTTTAGACGAGAATTAAGAATATTAAAAATTTTTGAAAAATGGGCGTAGCCACGCCCACTTATAGTTACATGTGTATATTTTGGTAACCGCTGCACCAATTTCTTCCAAACTTGGCACAGTTGTTGACCCTGGTACAGCATACCAAACGGCCGAAAATTTTTAAAATCGGACAATAACCACGCCCACATCCCATATAACGGTAATTTCGAGAAATATGAAATTCTCGATAAATCTAGTAAATATTAAAGCTAATTTATTCAAAATTGATGGTTGCAACAATTCTTTATCAGGAAATACGCTTATGATAAAATTTTGGAAAATGGGCGTGGCACCGCCCACTTATGATCACATATATGTATATCGT
>NW_016169298.1:0-17687 GCF_001687245.7 Rhagoletis zephyria
GCCAAGCAAGCAGACACGCAATATTGAAGCTAATTATGTCATTTTGACAGCAGCTACTGTCAACGGAGCGGGTTGAATTGAAATTGAATACTTTTAGCCAATGTGACGCAAGTTAATTGGCAGGCTGATGTATATTTGAAATAAGCAGATTGCAGAAAAGCTAAGTATATGTATGGATGTGTGTACGCTAGTCAATTTTTTATTGTCCATTTAAAGTGCAGAATTTTTTTATGGCATTTTTATGTGCAGCATCTAAAGGTCCATAAAAATCCATTTTCATTAAAATTTTGCTTCGCTTTATAAGCTGTAGACACAACCCTTTGGCAGACACTTTCACCCAAAAAACGGAGAAAACAAGTGCCCCTTTGCGCTTCTTTTCCGATGCATACTTTCATACATACGTATGTAGTATATGATTGCAGTTTCACGCACATGTGTGCCGCCCGCTTCCTATTTTTGTTGTCCTCGTCGTCGCCACGTCGTGACACAATATGGCGTTGACAGCCTGAAAAATATGGTACAACTTAACAAATTTGCAGAAATTTATATGAATCCACACACATAGAAAACAGTGTACTCGTAGACGCAAGAGCGTGATGCTCGACGCTTTGAAAGAAAATTTGCGCTGCGAAAAAACACACTCGTAGACAGATTTCTATAGAATTTGAAAAAATCGGTGCCCATTGAGAGGCATTAAAATGGAGAAATTGAAATTGAAATTTAAAAACCCACTCATACCTCCATTTTCCCTGACGCTAGCTACCTCTTAACTCCCCGAAGATGTCATAAAACCCAAATTTTACAGTTGTAATTTCAATCAACACAACTCCACAAGCATTTAAGTAGCTTCCAAAAATGTTTAGGGAATAAAAAAATAAACGCAAAAAAATCACGGTAATCATAAATTCGACATGTCTAATGGCATGCCGTCATTTACATACATACATACCTGCAAACATATGTACATACTAGGGATGTTAATTTTTTCAGGATCGCGGGATTTTCGGGATGTGGTTATCACAATCCCGGGATCCCGGGATTTAGATATTCATTACTTTTCAACAACTTAAATCGAGAAAATTGCGTCTATATTGTTTGAGAAGCTCTCCTGCCACATAATAAATACTAAATAAATGGGTTTGAAACCTACTTTTTTATTTGAAGAGGCTGATTAATTCCAAAAATTATCTAAAAAATTCAATGCAATATGGAATAAAAATATGGGTACCAAATTAAAGAGGAAATTTCTTTAGATTTCAAAATAATTAAAATTTTTCGGATTTTCGGAATGGGTTCTTATGCACCGAAAAATTGAATCCGTTTAAATTTTTCAGAATTTCTTCTTTAATGTGGTACCCATACTTTTTCTCTAAGCACATTTCACTGAATTTTTAAACCAATTTTGAATTACTGATGTCAGATTGAAAAACTTAAAATGCAATTTTACTACATTTGGCCCATGATTTCGCGAATATATTGATATGTGTGTTTAAAATTTAGCTAGACACTTATAAAAAAATATTATTTATTAAATAAAAAAGAGAAATATAGCCAATACTAGTCAAGAAAAGGAGTTTCAATTACTGTCATTAGTGCAAATTACAAATCTCAAAAATCCCGAGATTTGCCAAGAATCCCGGGATTAACATTCCTAGGACATACACCTTCACTTTGGCATGCACATAACGCACACATGTCGCTTGATGACCTTTGCTCGACTCTGTCTGCAGTACCGCGTTATTTTCTCCACCCTTTCCTTTCGTCATCATCATCACCCTTTTGCCATATCTGCGATATGAGAGGCAGCAACCAACCTTTCTTTATGACCGCATAAAATTTCGCCACTGCCATTGTGTTTTATTGTTGCCTCTGTCCACGCTTAAATATAAGGAAAAGGATTTAATAACATTTTTTTATTTTTTTATTTTTTTTTACATCTTATTGTCCACCATGTCTTCATTTGGCGCAGTTCAATTTTTGATTTATAATTTTGCAGACATATTTATTGAGTTTTCCACAAATAAATTTAATTTCGTTTTGGCATTAAGTAAGCGACTAAAGTTTTTCTAAATCCTCTTGAAGCTATGAGTGTTTTTTCAGCCATTTTAATGGACGACACAATACATAACTATGTACTTAAATTTCATTTACTTAACTGACGCGTCAGTGCCGCCTAAGTGGCGAAAAATTGAAAAATTCATTGTCTACAATGTGAACGTATTTGGTATTTTTTTAAAGGTAATTTATCTAGTAAAAGAATTAAACAGAAATTCTACTATAGAATAAATAACATATGCAATACATATACATATAACATATGCCGCCAGGAAGCCATTAAGGTCAACAAGTGTTATACTAAGAATTTTAGTCAGAGCATAGCCGTGCGTAAGCTCTTCACGGAAAGAAATGTCAAATATACATTCTTTGAAATAAAATATTAGTTTGACGTTTTTTATTTTCATATGTATATATGTACGGCAGAGAACTACATATAAGAATAAAAATTTTGCAATAAAATAAAACAAAGGGTGTCCCTACGGTATTCCAGAAAAAAAAACATTTTTTTGTAAGAAAAATTTCAAAAATATGGTTATTTTTAATTCGATTAATAAAAAATATAGATATATAAATATATATTTTTTCTTTGTTATTTGAAACCTGCTAATTTTTTGCACTTTTTGAAGTATTGCGTTTTTGCTGGTGCATAAAAGTATTTTTTAATTCTTTGTCAGTGCCATCTGCAGTGAAAAAAGTTTTCGCAACCACTGTCTAGTTAATGGTACCCTACAGAAAAAATTATCAATTGGTTAAAATAACCAACTTCTAGTTAGCTTTTTTGCGAGATTTCGATGAATACCTAAGGGTCGAAACATAGTGGAGCGGCGAGCAAAGCGAAGAGCTAGCATCGAGCAAAGCTTCAATAACAAACGTGTGTGTACGCTTTGCTCTTCACTATGCGGTCCCCCATTGAAACATATGCGTTTCAAATCGACGCTTTGCTCGATGCTCTTTGCTCGCCGCTCCACTATGTTCTTACCCTAACTTTTAATTAGCTATGACAAAACTAAATTTAAGTGAGTTGTAAATTCATGCAGGAGTCATGTAGACGTTATCGTGAGTTTGTTTTCTTTACAAGTTTATATTTAAATCTGTGTTCATATCGAATAGTAGCTTATGTCGAGAAGTTGGCTTTAGTATAATGCGGCATTCCCTTTATCCTTCAAACGACAAGGAACTTTTTGATGAGGCTTAATAAGAATATTGCCTTGCTAGTATCGGAACTATTTCTTGCATGTTCATTGGCCAAAACCTCTTCAACGGCTCGGCGCCGTGAGTCATTCGCAATCGTATGCTTCGAATGCCGCATTATACTAAAGTCAGCCTCCTACAAAAAATACATGCAATACACTTTTTTGCTGCACTTCGCCGATTCTTTTTCGAATTCAGGACACATAAAATAAAGATCGAAATTTTACATTATTATTTTGATGTTATGTATGTTGAACAAATAAGCAAATACTTAAATAAAATAAAAATAAAAAATAATAATAATTAAGTAAAATTAATAAATAAAGATATAAAAAAGATTTAAAAATATATGTTTATTGATAGTTCATGTCCAAAAGTAGATAGCTACTAGTCAGTTGACATCTAATGCCGAGGAAACCAGTTGTCACTATTTTGCGGCCATCGCCCTTCAAAAGTAGTTAGTTACGGCGAAAGGAAATAAGTAATAAAAAGGAACAACCAGTGGACTTCTGGGTAGTTATAAGTTAGCTACAAACTAGCCGCGTTTCCTGCAGCGTAGTGACAAATTGTTTTCACTATCACTACGCACTGCACTGGTGCTAATGCATTTCAAGTTTCACTACTCGAATAGTGGTAATAAAATGTTCAGTGCGTTAAAATTTTAGTGCAGCGTGCCCAACCCTGCTTCTGGAGGAAGTAAGAAGTCTTCAAATCTGAACTTTGTCTATGCAAACGACAATTGCAAACCCAGGTCCTTCAAGCTCTGCAGAACGATCGTATTTAAACTCTAGTTCCTGTGCTAATTCTAGCAATGTGGGCGTGAAGATTATTAAGACAGGTATGTAGTACTTCCTCATTGAGATTCAGCTTTCAGCCGTTAAAGACACAAAAAAAAGCATGTCAAAGATATCAATTCAGTACAGTACTCGTAGATTTCTACATTCTGAAATGCAACTTCATAAATCCAAGCAAAAAATATTTTAAAACACCGAAATACCCTTAAGAACTCAATTAGTTTATGCTGAAGGCATCCACAAGTAGAGTACTACCAGGAATTTGACCAACTGTGGTTAATGTGGTGTAGGCGGTGTTCTTTTGACTACCAAATACATTCTAGAAGTAAGCCTTAACAAAGGCAAAAAATGCGCAAATGTGGAGTGGCCGAACAATCAGCAATTAATGAGAATTGCCAAAAATCATGTGTGAAATAAATTTAAAACGTCTGGCGGCTACGGAAAGTAAAAAAAACAAAATCAACAATTGAATAGAAAAACATATTTTGAAAAAAAAAAAACCTGAAACGGCTGCTAAGGATCCGGTCAGCAGTTGACAGCACAGCATGCCATGCAGTAGGAACTCGATCAGCGGGAGCGCGCAGACTCTGTAGTAGACACAAAAAGGACTTACATTTTAGAAACAAATCATTTGCTAAGCGATAATGCAAATAGACAAATCAACGGGAGTGCAACCGACACCATATTGTTCGTTATCACGTCGGTATCACTCGAATTTTTAGCTATCGGCAGGGATGCGCAATGTGACAGCGGTTAAAAAGATATCTTCGAAAGAGTCTGAGAATGAAGATGTCTTCTCACCACAGCCACGCAACAATTAAAACATCATCAACGGACGAGTACACGCAATAATTGACTTGTTTTGCTGCTGAACGATTGGCTGAGTTGTGGCATAAAAATGCCGTTGTACAAAACGAAAATGAAAACGAAGAAACTAAAAATCGAAACGAATCGCACTCGGTGACATAACAATTGAAAAAAGGACGACATAGTACAGTGTGGAGAGTAAGTCAAAGTATATGTGTATGCATGTGTATACCCTGCAGTGAAAAGCCAAACCAGTTAGAAAAAATACTAGTTCATTAACTAGTATGTGCCTACCAGTTTGACAATTTTGAAGAACTTAGGCGATCAGCGACATCTGCCTTTGAATTGCCAAAACCAAAAATAAAACGCAATTAATTGCTTTTCTTACAAATGTCGGCTGTGGCGTCACGTGAAGACTACTGGTTCTGGTTCTGAAACCGCAGGTTCGAGGCCGCTTGGAGGTGGTTAAGATTTTTAAAGCTAAATAAATGTAAGTAAAAATAATTTATTCAATTTATAAATAAATAACAAATTTGAAAATCTAGTTGCATTGCAAAAAAACATTTAGGAAGAAATGCTTGCGCTATAAAAACAAACAAATTAAACAAAAATATTTTTTTTATTAAATTTAGAAATTACAATAAACAGCCTAAACAAAAAAATAAATTTATAAAAAATAAAATTAAAATAAAAAATAGAAAATAAAAAAATGTTCCCTGCGCCAGGATTTGAACCTGTGACCTCAGGATTACCATGCGAGTGCTTTGCTCTGTCGGCCATTATGACTGCTGGAGCGCCGCGAGCAAAAAGGCATACTAATGCTTTTCATAGGGGATGAATTGACAGACTATCTCATCAACTGGTATGATGCTACTAGTATTTATACTAGTAGATGCTGATGCATAGCCTGACAATTGACATCTCGTAGGACATCGCAATGTTAAAAATACCAGTCGCTAACATTGAAAAAGGATAGAACGTGAACTAGTTCGGCTGAAACGCAAACCGGTAGAATTCTAGTTCACAACTAGTAGCTTTCCCTGCAGGGTAATTAAGGAAAAGCAGCATGTGGCGCATATTTGCAGGCTGACTTTAAGAACTCAATGTGCTCTATTTTTTTTTGGACAAATACACATTCATACTCGTATGTCTGTTTTTCTGCTGCGCGCATATCTTATCTGCATTTGACAAAGTGGCCAACGCGACGCGCCTGCCAGCATCGGCGTTTACTGTATTAATGTACAATTATGTATTTTGTTCAAATTTGTTCGTTGATCACGCACCAAACAAATATCAGGTGACATGCTGTCGACTCTGTTTTGATTCCTGGAAGGTGTCGGCTTTTGATTAAAGAGGTTAGGGAGCGGCGGTATATACATACATACATACATACCTAAGTATTGAGTATTGGGTTATGTCCTAGCATTCATTTTTCGGCTTTGATTACTTAATACTAAATTTTACTGATTTCAGGCAGTGATAACTAAATAAAAGCGGTTTTGTGGTTTTGAAGTTTCAATTGTCTCACTCTTGTACTGAAGGTGAAGTTGTGAGAGCAAAACTGGTACAGGAAGTGTTAATCTGTACCGATGGCTTACAAGGATGCGTTTATGGTATAAATCTGTCATTGAGTGTAAATACATACTTACATATGTATGTATGTATTCAACGAGTGCTTTGCGGGAGCGATTAGTCGGCCTACCCAAGGCTTTAAAACCACCGAGAGAACTGCCATACCGACAAAATGTAAAGTCCGAATTTTAATACTCTCACCACCTATGATTATTCTATAATCTAATAAAATATATCCTTGTTTTATATTTCGAAATCAAAAAATATTTATAGGTCGCTCAAAGCACTCAAAATTTTTCATGTATTTTATAGGGGGGGAAAAACAAGTTTTCGTAAAAATGGTATAGAATTTTTCAAAATCAATATTTTTAAATCGGAAAACTTTGTTTTTATTCAGCAGACTTCCAATAATCTTACTATTTTTTTAAACTAACGATTTTTTATTGGTCCCTCTATTGCATTTTTTGGGGACGGACGAACAGACAGTCACGGCTTAATAGATTTCTCTTTTCAGCCTGAATATTTTGGTATATACAGTGGTGGAAGAAACAATAGACACTTTTTTACCAGTTTTGGATGTATTTCTTTTGTTTAATATTTTTTATTAAAGTCTAGCGCATTATATAACAAGCACTATATATTTCAAACTTTGTACAAAAAGTATAACAAAATCAACAAATTTTACCGAAATTCTCCAAAATGTCAAACTTTTTATTTAGAAAAATTTTAAGTAACCAGTTTTATAGCGTTGCTTTTTAATAATTTATCTTATATAATGCGCTAAACTGTTATAAAAAAAAAAATATTAAACATAGAATAAACAAAAGAAATGTAGCCAAAACTGGTCAAAATATAAAGTTTCTATTATTCCTTCCACCACTGTATATGTGTATATTTATGTCGATGGCTTCAGGCTGTTACAAACAACCGTTATGTGAACGAAGTTATAATATCATTGTGTAAAAGTGCGCTCGGGTATAATAACTTATGCATAAATACATATGCATATATGTAATTACAATCTCTGAATTTGACACTACTGGAAAAATTCCGAGACCTTCAAGATTTATTATTCTCGAATATCTAATTAGTTAATTATGCAATTTCGAAAAATTGTAGTCAATAAGTTCACTTGAAGTCTGCACCATTCCGCTGGAATACGTCACAAGGTGCAATCACAGTGAGTAATCTGCATATATGTATGTACCACCACTTCAAACATAAAATATGCTTAACTAGCTCAACCAGCTACACTGCAGACATTTCAAATCAAATAAACCTTCTTACATTTTAAAATGCAAATGACGAGTGCTGCGCTGCCGCCGCGCTTCTCCTATGATTTTTCTACTGCATGTGTTTCTTTTTCCATTTTCCATGAGTAGGTTGCTTCCTTTTTTAAGCATTATCTACCCTGCAGCTTTTCTTCTACACTTTATTGTCTCTGTACGATATGTTTATGAACATGTGTACTTTCCATTCCGACAACTTTCCCCACTTTTGCCACTCTGATGGGTTTGCTCCTCTACCGATCTTCTCCATTTCTCTTGTGGCCATACTCATGTGGCCTGCCCCAGCAACCAACAGACCGAACAATCGGTCAACCATCTGCAATGGCAAGTGACAACAAGGACTTTGGCGCACTGATATACATACATATGCAAGAAGATTAGGAAAAATAATGTACATATATGTATGGAGCAAATAATGAAAATAAAGGACCTAGAGAGCTAAGGGACAAATATTAAAGTAAATACTTAGTTAAATTATTTTTAAATACCAGTTATATGTGTCTAAGTCTGTTTAAGATGTATGTTTATATTAGCTTTTTCCCGCAGCTCCGCCCATGTGATGTTCGGTATAAAATTATGATTTCAAATGTGATAACATCAAAGAACAATTTTACTTAAAAAAGTTTATAATTGTCTTGATGTTCCAGAATTTGGTCAATATGTCGAATTTCAACTAAATTGGTAATTTCTCAAAATTTCATGTATTTAAACACTTACTACTGAACAGTAGAAGATGTCTCTAATTTTTGTCTAATCCATGTCTACGCCTTTTCCAACAGTATTTCAGAAAAGGCCAAATGAATTTCAGAAAAGGCCAAATGAATTTCAGAAAAACTCAAATGTATTTCAGAAAACCTCAAATGTGTTTCAGAAAAGGCCAAATGTATTTCAGAAAAAGCCAAATGAAATTCAGAAAAACACAATTGTAGTTCAGGAAAGTTCAAATTAATTTAAGAAAAACACAAATGTATTTCAGAAAATGGCAAATGTCTTTCAGAAAAGCACAAATGTATTTCAGAAAAATATTTTTAGAATACAGTTATGCTTTTCTGAAATACATTTGTGTTTTTCTGAAATACATTTGCCCTTTTCAGAAATACATTTGCGTTATTCTGAAAATTATTTTTTTTTTCTGAAATACAATTGTGTTTTCTGAATTTAATTTGGCCTTTTCTGAAATACATTTGTGTTTTTCTGAAATACTGTTGGAAAAGGTGTAGTGCTAACTCAATCACTATAAAGCAGTCATTATGTGAAAGCGTGCTATCTCATTTAGCTTAAACAGAAAATAAATAAGAGTAGATTGAAATTTGGGATGGGTGGAAAATCGTTGCTGTATGACGAAAGCTATTTTGGTGCTAAAGCTTTCATACACATCTCTCGTTTGCGATCTACATATAATGTAATACTCGTATTTATTGAACTGAATTTAGAGTTTAAACAGATGGCAACCTTCTGAAAATATAAATATATTTTGAAACAAAGCTTTTTCAAACTGTTTCGTTTCACATCCATAATGTAATATTTCACTAAAATAACTGATTATTTATATTTTACGTATACTTTTCAACAGGTGGCAACCCCATTTAAAATTATTTTCGAAACAAAGCCTTTTTATTCCTCTTACGATTGACATTCGTATTCTTATACTTCATTTAACTTGTGACATTTGACTTTTAAATAGGTGGCAGCACTTTTCAAAATATTTGCAAAATAAAACATTCTTAAAACTCATTCGGTTACTCCCCACATGGGGATACTTCATATAACTTAATAATAAAATTGAATTTAACTTTTTGTATAGGTGGCAATCTTCTTAAAAATGTTTAGAATAGAATTTAATTTTTCCAGTAGGTGCTATATGTATGCCAAATTTTATTCAAGGAATAGGTAACCCTGCGGTAAATCGCGCTAGTTTAGAACTAGCGCAGAACTAGATCCTTAAGAGGCGGTACTGGTTCTCGATCTATCCCAATGCGATGCTTTCAACTGTCTCTTTTTTTGTAATTCGTAAGCTGGTGGAAATCCTCAAAATAGATGCTACCTGTTTAAAACCTCTCTCGTTTGGTGGGCATATTGAAGTGTTTCATTTAACTTGCTAATAAATTGGCTTTAACGTTTTGAACAGGTTAAATAAAACATCACGCGGCAACCCTCTCAAATAATATTTTTCAGCAATTCTCGTTTGACAGCCACATTATTCGGATATTTTATTATCTTATTAATCAATCAATTTTAACTTTTTATCAGTTGGCAACCTCTTAAGGGTATTGTCAAATAGCATTTCGGAACGTCTTTGTTTTGACACTCACATTGTTTTCGTATTTTATTCAAATGATTAATTCATTCATTTTAAATTCTGAAAAATGCGGTGTGAAAGTGTTCGTTTGTATCACTATACAATACTGTTTTAGTGTAAAAGAGCAATGAACACTAGGGCTGTGCGATTAATTGATTACTCAAAATTTTAATTAATCATAAAGTAAATAACTTAGTTATTCGATTAATTAGAAGTTATGATTACTCAAAAGTTCAGTTACTCGAGTAATCAAGATTTTTGATTAACCAAAAACAAAAATATTTGAGTAATTTGCTTTATGATTAATCAACATTTCGAGTAAAATGAGTAATCAACATTTCAACTCTTTACATATGTATAAAATAGTTAAAGTTCCTAGATACGTTGAAAACAATGTTTATGTTTTCAAAAATTAAAACGAAACTTTTTTTTCATATACAGAATGTAAAAAAGAAAATAAGCATTTTCCAAAGCAAACTCTTTTAACGAGCAAAATTATTTTTTTGAGTAATCATATTTCAAGTAATTCGATTAATCATCGTTTTGAGTAATCAAAATCGTGATTACTCGAGTAATTGATTAACCGAATAATTGATTAACCAACTTGCTCGAGTAATCGAATAATCGCACAGCCCTAATGAACACACTTACTCATTCACAAACTTTCACATTTGAAAAACATCTTTTCTCAGAATTTGGTTGAAGAACGTCCTATCTCAGAATTCGGTTCAAAATTCCCCTATTTCACATCAAAATATTTTGAAAATGTGCTGGTATAGAGCGTTTTTGAATCGGCAGCTGAGATAGGTGGTTTTTGAAACGAATTCTGAAATAGGGCGTTCTTCAACCAAATTCTGAAATAGGGAGTTCTTGAAAAGCTTTTTGGGATAGGGCGTTTTCGAACTGGCTGCTGAGATAGGTTGATCTTCCACTCAGCGTCCATTTATATTGGAATTTTTTCAAAATATGTGTGGTTTAGCCTTATCAATTCAATCAAGCAATAACTTAACCCGCCATATGTATATATTAGAGGGCTGCATGAATACATTCAAAACGGCTTTTGAATTATTCATATACAAAACGAATGACTGATTTTGGCTTAAAATTTTTTTGAATTTGAGTGAATAGCTGTTCTGATATTTGTGTCGACATCTCAATATTCAAACAAAGTGAAAATAAATTGAATTGAAATAAATGACAATTTTGTGTATGAATATCCAAAAATATTTTTTCTGTGAACATATGTACAAACAAACAATGTATGTATGTATGTATTGCTGCGCTCCTATTACATACGAAAAAACTTGTTTGTAGAAAAAAACTTTTACCGAAATGAGTTTGAATGATTTGAATGTTTTCCATTCATTCATTCACATTCTTCCATTTGAGGTAGAAAATATAAAACAAAATTTATATTCATAACTTACAAAGTTCCAAACGCTGAGTGTTTTGTATGTGAAGTAAAATATTCAAATCTACTGTACTCAGTTTGTCTAGAATGAATTCATGCAGCCCTCTAGTATATATGTATGTCTCTAGGAACAATATATGTATGTACGAAACTGGTCACTTAAGCTCTCTTGCAAAATGTCAGTAAAATGTTGATATGGAGATCAGTTGGATTAAAATATTTTTTTTTTCTCATAAATATGTATGTGTGTATGTATATATGTATGTATACAGTCAACCTCGCGCTGTGTCTTATCCCTTGCGTTGGCATAAAAAATTCATAATCTATTTTAACACCCTCACTTTTTACGTTTTTTGCTATACGCCAGGGCCCATCTTTGGCAAGTCCGTTTTTTTCTGAATGCAGACAATTGTTGTGTGAAGTACATCGAGACATTTGGACATCCTTACATATATGTAGATGCATTAGTAGCTTCCGCTGGACATATTGAAAGTGCTCGCTTTAGTAGGATTTATTTTTTTTTAACAATAGAAGTGTAGCATGCCATTCATGTCTGCCAGTGACAAATGTCAATTTGTATGCAGTGTCGGTGTTAGCCACTAGGTGAAAGGCATTAAATAATTAACTCAAATCCTTCAGTCAATTTCACGAAGGCATAAAGCAGAGTTAACTATGCATTCTAAGGAAAATATACATACCAGGAGTGTGAAGCTGTGCAGACGGGAGTGCTACGTAGTTGGGTCGTCCCTCTGTGTATGCAGTTACAGTTGCACCACAATACTTAGTCCCGACTCTTGCGTCCTCGCTCTCGCACTGTGGCAGCGTGAGCCACCCATGTGCGAGATGCGGTAACCAATCGGTGGGGAGCCTTGGGTCATGCCAGAAAAAGTGAAACCTTCGGTGTTCCTCTCCAACTATGTAATTCGGTTTAAGTGTTCACTGTAGTCAGCAGCATTTGTTTATTGGGAGGTATGGCTGCTAGCGGGCATTTGTCTTGGATCAAGCGGCTGCAGTTATAAGCGTGTACCCAAAAAAATCCAGCCAGTTAAAGTTGAGCAATTGGGTTTGCGACCCGTCACGTAAAACAAAGTTTCGAAGAAAGTTCAAAATTGTGTCGTCAAAGACCCGCTTGGATGACTATGCTTTGAAGGTATGGAATGTCCGGACCTGAATAATACTAAGGCTGGCACCAATGAAATACCATTTAAAGGAATTTAAATTCGGTGTTGGAAGGGAGCCCAAAATGTGTGAAAAGTATTAAGGCCAGGCTGAATTCCTATAAGTCGACTAAGAGGCAACGTTTCTTCCCGCTGGTGAATTGTAAAAGTATACAAACCAGTGGAGAAGCTAAGAAACCGTGTCGAAGTCACAACACCCACCAAATTAGAGTCCATAGGATAGTCAATGATTTAAATATTTCGATTAGTGATTCATTTAATTAATTAAATCAAGTACGAACACAAATAAATACTCAGAAACGCATTCAAATGAGCTAAAGAGTATTTGTATAAGTATGTACAGGGTGTAAATTAATAACTGTCGCACAGTTTTTTGTTAAAAGGGTTTTTATAGATTTTGCAACAAAAAATGTAATTTATTGTTAAATATCCAAACGTTTTACTTTAGTTTTATTAATTTGTTTTTAAATTTTAACCTTTATTTGGGTTTACCAGCGGTAAACACTATGAGGAAAAAGCAAAGGTCTTCGTTGGTTAATTTATTCCATATCTTCTGAAACCATAGGCTAATTTTCTTAATTTTAAGTCCTTTATACTCCCCCTTTTGTCCAACATAAGCTGTCATAATCAGCAATCGAATACACTCGCAACTGGTGACAAGCACGGCCATTCATTCGAACAACCCTATACAGTTTTTCTTTTTTTGTCTTTTTTTATAAAAAATCTAAGAAAAAATACACCTGAAAAAGACTTCCGTTTCGGACGAACTTATCTCCCAAAGTTTATACTGCTCGTAAATGTAAATAAGAATTAAAATTTTAAAACTAATATATTTAATTAAGGTAAATTATGTACAAAATTTACAATAAAATAATTTTATTGCAAAATCTACAAAAGTCCCTTTTATTTTTCAAAAAAAAAACTGTGCAACAGTTATTATTTTACACCCTGTATATTAAGGCGCATCACGAGATATGAACAAAAAAAGTTTAGCATATGTCAGTTTTATTTAAACATTTATTTCGATAGAAAATTTTGGGTGTAATAATCTTTTTTTTGGGCACCCGCTAAATGGCATTTTCTGCAATAACTTATTTTATATCCGATTTTTTAAATCTTAATGTCGCTGAAAAGGTCTCGCTCAGGACTATAATTGGCCATCAAACAGTTTTGGCCTTCAAACCCGTTTTAATTTATACCTTCACCAATTTTGGAATTAATGTCCCTAGATTTTTATTTTTATACTATAAATCTAAAGGTCTCAAAAAATTATTACGACCTTACTTAAAAGGTTAAAATTTAAAAAATCGGATAGCAAATAAGAAAGTTATAGCAAAAAATTCGATTTAGTGATTTTTAGCGGGTGTATAAAAAAATTCACACCCAACATTTTTTCTCGACATAAGTATGTATTCAAATAAAACTGACACACGCTAAACTTCTTTTCGTGATACGCCTTAATGTATGTTGAAGAAATACCAATCATATCAATGACGAAATGAAAGTGTATAAAAAATACCCAGAGAAGGTGGCAATAAGGTAAAATAAACATGAAATAAGAAAACGTGCATGCAAACTGAATGCGAAGGGAAAGAATAATAACACAGAAATAACCAAACTAGCCGACATACCTCGATTGTCGTTTGCAGCTACAAGTAAATCTGCACGTAAATCCGACAACAACAACAGCAGCAAAAACATTCTCAATTAATTATGTAGTCCGTTTTACTTGACCGCCAGTATATCTGTACATACTTACATACATATGCTGTAACCCATCATCCATAAAGTTATTCATTCTCCTCTGAAAATGCATATGTTCAAGTAAACCTAAATACATACACAAACATACATACATACATAAGTACATAACTGCAAAAGCCCTCACTTCACCCAACTCCCATTAGTAATCTCTGCAGGTGTTCATCACTCTATAAGTAACTGTCCAATTCGGTCCGCTGCACAGCTCAGTGCACACAGTTATCCCGACTGCGCTGTGATGAACGTTGTTGCCAACAATCTCATGTTGCATTCGGTTCATCAAGTTACACGCTGTAGTGGTGGAGTGGGAGTGGGTGGTGCAGCTTTATGCCAATCGTTTTAATCTGCCAATGCTTTGACTGCCACTAAAACAACAACAATGTAGCACTCTGTGCAACCAACAACATAAACTGGCGTCCTTCCAAAGCCACCTGACGATTTTCTTTCCATTCACTTGGTAAAGCGTTTTTTGTTCGTAAGTATCCGTAAATCTACTTTTTTATAATTTCTTTTCAGTCGTTTTTGTTTTATCATGTTACGCTTTTGATTTCTCACAAAGTTCCTTGTTTGTTTGTTTTTTTCGACACTTTATTGGTTATTGGCTGTGTGCTTTGTTCCATGTGGGAGGAGCAAATTAAGTTGGTCTCTCAAAAGTTAGAATACGTGTAGATATTTACATAAATTAAGTTAATTACTCGTGTTGCTATTTACAGCTCAACTACATATTTTGGATTTAATTCATGCTTCCGTCAAGTTCAACAAATCAATATATCTCTAAAGCATTTACTCAATATGGTTTTTATGAATTAAAAGAATAGTTTGAAAAAAAGAACTTCTCCAAAGGCCTCTCTGAAGTTAGTCCTAAAAAAGCCCCTCTGGAAACCCTTTGGATAGCGAATGTAGAAGCCCTTCAATTTGTGCCACTCCATACAAAAAAGAAAGGAGAGGGGAATGACTTTCAGAAAGGTCTTTTGGTGTAGATTTTAGCTCCCGAAATTGTATACTGGGTGTATGAACTTGCTCTTTTGGGCATTTGCTTCAAGATAAAAAAGTAAGACTTTAACCAAATAAACTAAAAAGTCATTTTTAAGCAAAAAACGGAACAGACTACAATTCTCTTATAAAAATTTAAGATTGGTTTTTCTTAATTGCGAAAAAGCATCTGTGAAGTGCAGAACTAAATTAAACGACGAGAAAATTGATCCAAATTTAATATTTAAAGACAAATTTATAAAGCGTCTTTAGTTTAGTGTGTAGAGATGCTTGCTGTCATTTGCTATGTAAACAAAATTGTAGTTAATATTACCAAATCATTGTTGAAAATATAAACCAAGGCAATGTTAATATTATCAGACGATTATCGTCATATGTGATCCATGCCTTGACAAAATGAAATACTTATTCCTTTCACGGCCAGTTAATTTTTCCTAAGAAAGAAAATAGAACTAAAAACTAAGGATTTGTGTTTTCCTTAAACTGAGTCAAATCATTTACTCATATTAACAGGGACGTGAACCGGATGAAAAATTTTTTCGGTTCGGTTTAGCGGTTCGAACCGTTTTCGCACTTTTGGATTGGTTCGTCACCGGGGCCTTTGGTCTTTGAACCGGGGTTTCGGTTCGGTTCAACGGTTCGAAAAACAAACAAGTAATAAAGTCTAAGTTCGGGTGGAGCCGAACATTAAATACCCGGCGCAAGTAATAAATATATGATTTTCACCTTTCCGAAAGCCACCGCAACATGGTAAGCCAGGTATATAAATTTTGAGTAATTTAGCTCCTTAAATTTCAAAATATTTAAGTTTCAAGCATTTATAAAATTTGTCGTTATATGAAAAGCGGCCTCAATTTTAGTCTGATTTCAATAATTTTCAACGCTTTGCTTTTATTTGGCAAGCACAATAGCCATACCGAATTTGGTACAAATTGGTAGAAAGGTTACCGAGATATATTTATGTGATCATAAGTGGGCGGTGCCGCGCCCATTTTCCTAAATTTTATCATAAACGTATAAAACTTGGTTGAAACGAACCTTTAAACCTTTATGGAAAGTGGTTCGGTTTTCGGTTCGGATCAAACATTTGTGGAAAGTTTCGGTTCGGTTAATGGTTCAGTTAATTAATAGAAAAAAGCGGATTTCCGGTTCAAAACCGGTTCGGTTCAAAACCGGTTCACGTCCCTGCATATTAAGGCAGCCATGTCTTTGGAGATATTTCATCGGTATTCACGATCCGGTGCATACGGTCTATGCTAGGTGTATAGAGAGCATAAATAGCATGATTGTTGTTGTTTCATGTGTTCAAACAACAACAAAATTAGCCAATCATGCTATCTATGCACCCTGCTAGACAGTATGCACCGGATCGTGAATACCCCTACTTTTTCTTCTGTCGCATCCAAATTCTGTTTGGAAAAGTGGGGTTCTGGAGGACGTTTAAAACATAGAACTCTTTACTTTACTTTACTTTGATTCAATAAAACTGCTGACATTTTACAATGCTTATTTACTACAAGTATCTAAGTCTACTTGAGATTCAAACTTCGGCATCAAGGACTACCTGATTAACCTAACCTAACTGTAGAATTAATTCACATATGTATCTGTCACACCATTTGGCATTTGACAACGGTTAACAAGGAAAGTAACTCGTACTTTTCACTGAGTACCTCCACCAATCTATCAGAGTCATGAACGTAGTAGCGAAAAAATGTCCGCAAAAAATGCAAAATCGAAGGATTCAATGCGAAAATCACTTAAAGGATGTAATAACGCAGATGTCCACAAAGCAATGAAAACAGAAGCAACAACAAATAAAAACATGTAAATGTACAATCATATGTGTGTAGGTAAGAAAGTTAATACATACAGAAACAAATAGTCCCAAAACAAAGGGAAATCCCGCAGGTCTTAAAAAACACGATACACAGAAGAGTTGAGATGCAAAAAAAAAAAAAAAAACATAAAGAACAGAAAGAACAACTACATAACCGGAAGCGGTGTTACACATCCACAAACCTTTGCTTCTCGGCGAACAATTGCAACTACACATACAATCAAGTATGTAGAGAAAACCAGATTCGAACAAAGTTGAGCTTCTGGCGCACGCTCAACATATCCGTGGTACTTTTCCCAGCTTCCCACTTCTTTCCATTTGTAATGGGAATGGGTGTCGTGGAGGTGTTGGGCGTTGGCTTCGTATCAAACGCAAAATCGTCATACCAATCGGTACAACGCAATAAAAATTACTAGCCTCGAGGTGGTCGCGGCTGAAAGTTTCAATGCAGATTTGCGTCGCAACTGCAGGAGACGAAGAGCGAAGCGAAGAGG
>NW_016169299.1:0-17685 GCF_001687245.7 Rhagoletis zephyria
TCTTTTATTTCAGTGCTCCGCTTTATAACGCAACCATCTAATTTATAGTCAAAAGGTATATCACTACTAGACTGCCTCGAGAACGTAACTACGCAACATCTACCTATATTTAGGTTCAAACAGTTTAATGTACACCACTGCTGAAATTCATCTAGATCGAGCTAAAGACGATTACAATCTGAGAGATCACGCACAACTGAAAAAAGTTTAACATTATCTGCAAACATCAGGCAGTTTGCAAAATTAAAACAGTTAGGCAAGTCGTTTATAAATAGAATAAACAACAGTGGTCCACAATGCGTGACCTGTGGTATGCCCGACCATGCATTAACTGTCACTTGATATGTTGTTGCCCCAATTTGCACAAGTAACTTTCTTTGCGTTAGACCCTCTTCGGTTCGCCTATCCATCAGCGCCAGGCACTCAAAAGTTTTAATTCAAGTAAGAAGTAACCATATTTAAATTTAAAACTAATTTAATAAGGAAATAAGTAGAATTATAATCTGAATTGACAAGGCGAATGCCTAACGCTGACGAGATGATATGATAAGATTAGTAGCCTCATGGCTCTTATGGGCAGTAGCGCCGGCCTTTACAGACGCGCCGGCGTCGCCGCCGCCGCCGATTATTTTTGAAGTTGCCCACGCCGCCGCCGCAAAGCCTGTCGGCGTAAACCTCTAATATGTATGTAAACTAACACTTAAGTAAACAATGCTTTTACCCCGCACAATTATGACGATTGGTTTCATCATCAACTTCATCAGGCGGCACTTCTTCGCGACGCTTACGACACTTCTCACTATCTTCATCCGACGCATCCACACAATCTGCTACACCGTCGCAGAGCAGACTCAAAGCTATGCACGCGCCATAATCACAACGATATGATATCGGTGTACATAGTGTATTTTTGCAAAACTCTTCGGTCTCATCGGAACCATCGCTGCAGTGCTTGCTGCCATCGCAGAGTGTATTCATATGTATGCAGTCGCCATTAGAGCACTGCCAGCGTTCATTCGATTCGCATTCAGTAGCGGATATCACTGCATTTATAGGTATAGGAAATAAAATACATATATATTTAAGTGCCGAATTCAAGGTTAACCATTAAGAGTTAGAAACTTTGTCAAACTACAAATGATTAATCACACTACACGCACCACATTTAAAACTCCGATAGAGAGCTATGCTAAAAAGCAATGCTATTTGAAATCGTCTCATATTTTGTTTTTCTAATTTACGTTGCCATCACTTAAAATCACTTCTTAGTACGGCACTCAACAATAACGTTCTGATTGCACTGCTGGCTTGCAAACTACAGAATGCCAAGATGCATTCTCATTCTAGTTGCGCCAATTTTTGCGCTCGCTGACCCTTAGAGATGCGATAACATTGGTTGGGAAAACCCCATTCAGTCGTATGTATATGCATATATTTGTATGTGTATTCAATCAGTTGTGAGTACACAATTTTCATATTCGCTAACGTTCAATTGCTTTTAATCAGTGCCCGTTTAGTATTAGAAATAAATTTCCAATTTCTTAGCACTCGTACTCGAATTAAGGGAACGATCGATAATCGCGCACTACGCATAACGTTTTTGCTCTCTTTGTAAATATGAATTACATTGGCGAGATAAGCTAAGGAATGTCAAGTGAGTGTACATAAGTTGATATTAGCATAAGTATTTGGTACTCTTCGCAGATGTTGATAAAAATTGCAAAATAATAGTGAAAACTATCAAACCATGAAACTTTTTAGAGATAACTATATTAACTAAACCGGCACGCTTCGCTATATGTACCATAAACATTTCAAGCTGTAATTCTAGTTAAATGTTGGTCTACATAAATATAAATATCTTCATATCAGAAGCGTATTGCAATGTGCTTATGAATAGACGATATCCTCTCCTAGCCCATCTGGTGCATAAAAGAGATAATTGATTGGTGACCAACCAGTGAACATTAAAAATGCTTTATTCAAGAGCAAACCTTCTTCTCTATACTTTTAAGGAAAAATAGTATTTTTAATTGGATCTCTCTCATAAACACATCCAGAGATATGCAGTATAAAAAAATCAAATTGTATGGGAGTTGCCACGCCGCCTTTTCCAATCATCTTTTTTTCTCCANAGTGACCAACCAGTGAACATTAAAAATGCTTTATTCAAGAGCAAACCTTCTTCTCTATACTTTTAAGGAAAAATTGTATTTTTAATTGGATCTCTCTCATAAACACATCCAGAGATATGCAGTATAAAAAAATCAGATTGTATGGGAGTTGCCACGCCGCCTTTTCCAATCATCTTTTTTTCTCCATGAGTTTTGAATTGAATTAATATAGTATTTAATCTCCATATCAAGTTTCAGCACTCTACCACAAATACTTCCAGCGATCAGTGATCGGACTTCTACCACATTGTGGTAGATCTACCACTTTTTTGAGCATCTGCCACTTCTACCACACAGGGTCTGAATCCTACAACATATTCGCGTTTTGGAGTGGTTTAATTTTTGCTCGACATCATTTTTTTTATGTTTTTAGTTTTGGGAGCAAAAGTTGTCCAACACTAAACACAATGTGATAACAAGAATGAGAGAATGCAAGATTTCGTATTCCCGGCGGCGATGAGACTTAAACATTTTAACAGATTTAAAAGCAAACAAAGCCGAATGAGAGAAAAAAANTGCCACTTCTACCACACAGGGTCTGAATCCTACAACATATTCGCGTTTTGGAGTGGTTTAATTTTTGCTCGACATCATTTTTTTTATGTTTTTAGTTTTGGGAGCAAAAGTTGTCCAACACTAAACACAATGTGATAACAAGAATGAGAGAATGCAAGATTTCGTATTCCCGGCGGCGATGAGACTTAAACATTTTAACAGATTTAAAAGCAAACAAAGCCGAATGAGAGAAAAAAATAGAAATAAACTCTCAAACAGTAAATTTTCTTAATATTCAATTGTCTTAGAATGCAAAATATATTATTCATAAAAAAAATTAATAAAGAAAATATTAAAGATCGGAGATTTGTGAAAGTATTAGTGAATTTCAGTGCATTTAAAGTTTCTGAGGCGTTGTTTACATTTACCNAATAGAAATAAACTCTCAAACAGTAAATTTTCTTAATATTCAATTGTCTTAGAATGCAAAATATATTATTTATAAAAAAAAAATTAATAAAGAAAATGTTAAAGATCGGAGATTTGTGAAAGTATTAGTGAATTTCAGTGCATTTAAAGTTTCTGAGGCGTTGTTTACATTTACCTGAGAATAGGCAAAACCCAAATAGCAGTTTGTGGAACGCACCACCTTTGTTCGCTAAATCGTGTTGTGATAAAAGGAAAAGCTGGCAGCACTCCACAATGCTGGAGAAATCTCTCAAAGTATGTTCGAAAAATATCTTTATAATGAAGGAACTGCTTTACACTGTCAAGAAAAAAAATTTCCAAAACTCAACGCAGTTTTTAGCAACTTAAAATTCGCACTTATTACATGTCCTAAAATTTAACAGTTTTTTTTTTCTGGAGATTCTAATTGAAAAGTTTGCAATTTATGTGAAACGTTGCACAATTTTTTAACTTTGGCACAAAGTTTGAAATTCGGATTTATATAGTTTTTTAGACAAAGAGCTAAAAACTTTTGTGAAAAATTAATAAACCTTAAACAAACAAAGAAAAATACCCAAAACTTGTTAAACTGTCGCGACACTATTATTGTTATAGTTTCTGTTTCGTAGTACATAAAAGATATAAATAAATAATAAACTATCCAAAAACTGAGATCTACCACATTTTTGTGAAATCTACCACATTTTTTTTTTGGTGATTCTACCACACAGAATTATTTTTAAGTCCGATCACTGCCAGCGATATTCTGTATAAAAAAACTCCGTTTGTATGGGAGTTGCCACACCCCCTAAACGAGATGAAATCTCTCCTATCTTTTAAGCTGTGCTAACTTGACACCAGTGTGCAAAAAGTGTCATGCTGATCGGTTGAGTAGTTAAGGCGTGAGAGCGTAACAAACTCACTTTCTGCATTTATAATATTAAATATTGAGTAAATATTATATAGATAAAGAATTTGCTTTTCCGCGATTCGAGTAATCGTTTTCTTGGAATTAGTGAAATATTTACATATGTACATACATACATACATAGTATACGTATGTATTTGCGATAAATGGCATATTTTTAATTATAATTTTTGTAAAATTTGTGTAATAATGTGCATATACCAAACATAGCGTTCACTTATATACTTCTGCTTATCGGAATCAAATGCTCCAGTAGATGGCAAGCCTCACATAATAAAATAATACATATAAGAAATTTGTAATTTTATTAAATGTGTAATGAAGAAAGTACATTTTAACGATAAGGGGTTATTGAAAAGCAGCTGTTTGCATTTCAAGGTTTGGCAATAGGAAATAGTCGACCGGGACTGAATCGAAAGAACATGCTGGATGGGGTAGCAGCTCGTTATCCCCCCCCCCCTTCCCCTCACCTTCATTTTTGGGATTTTGATTACGCACCTCTGGGCACCTGTTGCTTTGTGGTATTCTTGAAAAGCTTTTGGAATGAGGGAAACTACATACATAAGTACCAATCTTCTGCGCTAGATTTCAAGATAAGCTTTCAGGTGAAATTCCCTGCTTAACGGGTTTGCGGTAGAGGTGGTATAATATAGAGTAACTCTACTAGCATCTAAATAAACGTGTCCAAAATGGACTGCGGTTTGGTTGCGTGGATATCCTTTGATATGGTGAATGTCTCCATTTCGTACCAACAACAACCAAAGTGAGCTTGCATTTAACAACATTAGGTAGTGTTTATAAATAGCCAAACTTAAACGGGCTAGGAGCTAACCCTTCGAAAAGTGAGCTTGTCTTTTTTAGGAGGAAACCAAAGGTGCCTGATTCTTATTACCGAAGCTAGATAGAACTAACCTAAGTCTTTCATCCGAGGCGAAAACCTTCGGTATTACCTTCGACTCCAAATTTATGTGGAAACAAAACGACGAGGAAAGAGCAAAGAAGCTCCAAGAAGCGTACCAAAAGTGTAAAAGGAGCTCTGGGGAAATCTGGAGGCTTCCACCGCACGTCACTTTAAACCAGACGGCGTAATTGGATCAATTAGATATCCAACTTGAAAAAAATTGAACACTAGCATACTGAAGTGAAATGATGGTATTACCATCTTACCAAATGACCCAATTATGTAAATAGAAGCTGGCGTGTTTCTCTATTTATAAATGCGGCAATCACCTCACTTTCCTAACGACTGCGGTGTCTTTCAGGCGGAGACCTCAGCCATGGAGGAGGCTGAGAATCTTATACAAAATTGTAAGAAAATCTCAGAGAAAGTAAGTATATTCATGGATCCAAGAATAGTGGAATCATCCCTGTAAACACCGATTTGTGATCTACAGAGCAAAGTTTACGAGTACGCCAACCATTAAGTAACGTAACAATTAATACGACGGCCGATATTCACAAAAAACCAGCTGTGTAACTTTTGACATCCGCAGTAGGAATTGTCACTTGTTGACATAACAGGACACTGTGATATTGCTCCAATGCTACGGCGATGGCATGTGACAACAAGTTCTCCTGAAGAGAGGATGTCGGGTGTGACGATAAAAAATCAATACACCAATTTCTACGTCAATGTCCAGCCCTCTTTGGGATCTCAGTCTTTCATCAGATTGACGCAGTTAACTAAAGTGAAAATATCGGGCCAACACGAGTTCATCCGCGATAATAACAAATACTACTTACATATAATAGCACTTTGGAATAGCCTCAGCTAGAGGTATGTGCTTCCTCCTGGCAATTATAAAAACCAAACTTACAAAAAAATGGGCAAATATGGGCAAATATTCAAACAACCAACAGAATAAAATATGACTCATGACTTATGTTCTTACTATTTTTTCCCAAAAAATACCGATTAATTTTGCTATCAACTTGCTCAAAAAAAAATATATCTAATAGGCAAATGAAATAAAATACTTAGGGATTTTTCGAGTTTCGGAGTATATTTTGGTTTTTGTGACTTTCCGGAACTTTTCTAAATTCTTCAGACACCAGCAGTACATTTCACCCTTTTTGGCATTTGTTCAGCTTGTTTCATATTTTTTTGTTTTTTTTCCGTAAACTTCGTAAACGTATTTTTAAGTTCGAATTTTTTTTTGGATCCCTTGTGCATTTTTTGAGTTCTTTCGAAAATTTCGGCATTCCTCAAGCTGTATATTTCTGGACTTTTCGGAACTGTTCGGGGAACCACGGCAAATATTTAAGAACTTTCAAAACTAAAAGCACTTTTTTCTTTTTGGGCGTTATTTTAGATATTTCGGCACTTTTCAGAATTTTTTTGGTTTGATTTTTCCGACCTTGGGGGTATTTTTTGGGACTACTGGGGTTTTTTTTGGGACTTCTTGTGATTCATTAGGCTTTTTTTTGAGATTGTTTGGAACTTTTCGGAATTGCTCAAGTTACTTTTTCGTAACTTGTTGGGATGCGCTTGAAACCTTTGGCGATATTTTGAGAACTTTCAGGAATTTTTTTTTTTGTTTTTTTTTCAGATTTTCCGGAAGTTTTCAGATTGTATCGGGTTGCATTTTGAAGTTTTGCGAGACTCTTAGAGATTCCTCGACCAGCAGTTTTCGGGACTTTTTGTGGTCCTTTGAGTTTCCGGGATCCTTTGTACTTTTTTTTATAGATTTTTTGAGACTTTCTGAAATTATTTGTGTTTTTAGACTTTTTTTGGAATTTTACAGGACATTTAGCCATTCCGTGACTGCTAAAGATTTTCGCAATTTTTGTGGGACCTATTCAATTTTTTCGAGAACTTTTAGGAGCAAACATAGATTTTGTTTCTGTGTTTACTTTTTATTAGTTCACTAGATTTGTTGTAGCTCTTTTGTGTACGTCTTTGGATGGTTGATTGAAACTTTGTTAAAAATAATTAAATTAAATAATTAAAATTTGGTACGAGTTAATTACTCTTTTTAATCCTTTGGAAATATACTTTTAGTAATTGTCACTTGCTTCAATCACATGCACTCATAAAAAAATACATATAAAGTTACATATAGTCGTATATTCTCTATGCCGCTAATTAAAACTAATTGAACTGAAAATATTTCATTCGATTTATATTAAATTAAAACTTTAAAATATGAAATGATTATTTGTTAATTTTTAGACATATTTTTTTTTTTTTTTGTAATCTCATGACCTCTTCTATGTAATTTTGACGTTGTTGAACCCGATACACTCATGCACATACGTATGTATGTATGTATACGCATTAGGGTGATTCAAAAATGCATGAGCAAAAGTAAACTCGGAATTATTATTGGAAATATCCCGAAGAGAACCAGAGTTTTCCGATCGAAAGATATTGATTTAAAAGAATTCGAAACATTTCTACGAAAAGTTGTTTTTTCCCCATATAAAATACATGGAAAACTTTGCGCGCTGTGAGCAACCTCTAAATATTTTTTGATTTAAAAATGCAAAATTAGGGGTATTTGTTTCGACGCAGAACAATCCTAGGGGGTGGGAGCATTAAAAATCCGACATTACTTTATTTGGACCAACCTAATGTGCATACAAACACATTTCAGCCTGCCCGTATTTGTTGGCAAAACGAAATTTGGTTTTAGTTTTTTTATTATTTTTGGCGTATGCTGTTAGTGTTGTTGTTGTACGCATGCTCCACCCCTGCAAATTGACTGGTGTTGCTGTATTTGTTATTTTGCCGTTTTTATTTCTTTTATCTTTAATTTTTTTGTTTTTTTATTATTTATACACACGCAAATACATCCTCCACACACACATACATAAATGTGTGCTAAAGTGCATATATGTACATATGTATGTAGTTGCATTCATACATACATAAATGCATACATACATATGACGCTGTAGGCAGGACGTGACTGATTTTGTTAGGTCGTTTTGGTCTGACTTGTTGTTGTCAAATGCTGCAAAACACAAAAAAGGATAATAGAAAAATGCACAAAAGTATATACATATGTATGTACATATGTATGCGTGTAGTGTGTTCATGTTCAGCCTGATTAACGCATGCCAAAACAACAAAAACATTGGCAGTGAAAAGAGGCCGCAACAAGCCCGTTTGCTTATCCAAATTCGCATTTATTTCACAAGTTGCATATACACATGTATACTTATGTATGTATGTGTGTGTGTGCACATGTGAGTATTTGCTTTTAAGTATGTGCACCTATGTATATGGACAAAAATAAAAATATAAATAATTAAAATAAATGCAAATACTAAATAAAAATGGAACGATGGGCACAGTGCAACTTTTCCTGATAGTTAAAAATCAAAATTTCAGCTGGAATTGCTGGCAGGTAATTTTCCAAGGGCTCCAGCAGCATGCAAATGCACATAAAATATGTACAGATTTACATACTTACATATGTTCTTCTAAGGATCCTTATCTATTCGTACTACATTCATACATATATATATTTATGCGAGTACATATTGGTTAGGGAGCTCCAAAAATACACAGGAAAAAACGTTTGGGAATATTTAACAGTGAAGCCAGGGCTTTTAAATTTTCCATATACATACATATTTTATATGGGACGAAAAATGTTTTTTTTTTGTAGAATTTTTATAGAATCTGTAAAAATTAAATACTTTTTGATCGAATGGAAATATTTCCGTTCACAAATCTTTTGAGAATCGAATTATGATGCAAATTGAGATTAAAAATTTTTCCAACTATTTTTTCAAAACGCGCGTGATATGGTTACGATAACATAAAAGAATTAATTGTTGTATATAGGGAAGATATTATCGGTTATAAAAGAGTAATTAGTCGAATTGTTTCCAGATATCAAAGTGGGAGTATTTTTGTTTCTATCAAAAAATATTGATTTTTACGATTTTATAACAATTCCATGTAGAAATGTATTTTCCCCATATGAAATAAATGGAAAAAACAAAGTCCCGGCAGCCCCGTTAAATGTTAACCGGTTTAAAATTAAAAAAATACGTTTTTTTTTTATTTTCTATATTCTTCACTTTAATGTTAGATCAGTATTCTGAACTATTCCACTGTGCAATGGTTTGAAATCCCAGTGCGAGTGCATCACTAAATATCATCAATACCAACAAAATGCAACAACACCAAAAACGTATTATGCACAATAAAAATAATATTAACGAAGTGGATGAGCAACAACAACAACATTGAGAATAAAGAGCTGCCACAACAAAAAAGAGGAGAAGAAAAAAAAATTTCATAAAACTGTGGACGCCAAGCGAACTGACAAAAATGTGCACCTAAAAACAAGCTGCTAAGTGATGCTAACGTTTGTATGTATTTGTGCGTAGATACCCAGCAGATTAACTGTTAAAATCTGATGCAAAGGCTGACTAGTTCGCTAACTGCCACAAGCTGGCGCGCAAGTATACCAGTACGAGAGTTTTGAACGTGAGAAATCGGTGCTAATGGCCATTATGGCGGCAAAACTATTTAGTCGGCTTCGCATGAGAAAAATTACAGATTCTAACTGGTGATGCACAGGGATATTGCCCGGTCAACTGTCAGGTGCTGGCGCATAGCCTTACAATTTGCATTTCGAAGAACATTGTTTAGTTAAGATTACCAGTCACTCATATGAGATACACATAGAACACAACTTGTTAGTATGCTTCTTTAGAATTAGTTGCTTGCACTGTAGGGTATACATATTTATATGTATGTATATACGATAATACGAATTAATACATATCCATAAAACGAAAGTAGAAAAACCCACCAAACAAATACCAATGCTTTCGTTAAACAAATTACAATTCCTCTGAAACTGAATAACTTGAACAAAGCCCTGGATAGTGCATCCGTTTAGCTTTATTAGAGTTTGTAGACCTTGATATTTTCGAGGTCATAGTCAACTTTCTTATAGCGCCTCGCTATGTATAATCTCTAAGCTTTCGATACTGAAACAAAAAACACCGTACTGACAACTTCCCACTTGTACATTTGTACGCCTAGGTTAAACTCTTGAATGCTCTCCAATATTTCCGCTGGGTTGGGCGATGCGCCTCGTGACCAAGCCCTTAGCCTGGGTAGTTATGGGAAATGCAAGGCTTCAACAACTTTCTGGCGAGCTCATGGATAGACTAACGGCGCGAGTCTTTCGAAAGACAATTGAAAGATTGTCTAGTTTGAAAGGTTTGGTTTATTCTGGCACGAAAGTCATACAAAAAAAGTTTCGTTCCTTTCACGACAACCGTGGTTTGAATCCTCAGTGGATTTTTCTCTTGTTTTTTTTTTAAATCTAAATTTTTAGAAACGTATTTCATGTATTTTTTTATAAATTTTTTTTTTGTAATTTCATTTTAATTTAGGTTTCTTTAAATTTTTAGATTTCATTGTTTTAGAGGTACATTTTTTTCATTTAACTTTTTGGAGACTTATTTTGTTATTTTTATATTTATTGATTGATTTTTTTAATTTCCTTGTAAGTGTTAGATTGTTTATTGTAGAAAGATAAATATTTTCTATTTTATTACATAAAAAAAAATTTTTATTTTTTTTTAAAACATTTGTGTTTTTTATTTAGTTCTCTTTTATTATCTATTTGTATGTTATTATATAAATAATATAAATAGTTATAAAAATATGTATGTTTTTTATTTTTATATTTAATTTTCTTTAAATTTTTAGATTTCATTATTAACAAAATTGTTTGTTTTAATTTAATTTTATGTACTTATTTAATATTCTTTACTTTTTAACTAAGATTTTTTTAATTCAATTTTTTCAGTTTAAGGATTTTATAGTTATAAAAGGAAAAATTGATTGTTTAATTTTATGAAAATTAGTTAACTTATTAAATTTTTAATTTTTTATATAATTTTCCTTTGATGTTTAGTTTTTATTATGGGGGTTCGCAGACTTGCTTATCCTCAGTAGGAGTTATTTAACACCCCGATCCGGCGCTGAATGTTGAAAGGAAATGATAACGGAATGTCAGATAACTTAAATTTCTTTAAAAAAAAAGAAATTGTTATTTAATATTTTTTAGTTTGGCCGAGCTTTTACTCCAATTTGCAATGTCCGGCTGACTTAATATTAGAGGATAAGGAGAAGTTTTAAAGTGCTTTTTTCTATATATTAATTTAACTGATTCTTAATTTCTGAACAGGTGGCAACCCGCTTAAGTAATATTTTCGAAATAAATCGCTCTTGAACCACTTTCGAACAGTACTTCAGATATGGGCATTCCCATGGTGGCGCACGTGACAGTCGTACGATTTCAATGTGATACAAAAAAGGAATACCATTTGTTTTCTTTAACTTTTTTGGGCCATTGTATAGCACATAATTAGCTCTATATTTAACCGAAAAATGAAATCAATCGAACTGCTTGGTCCTGAAATATAAACATTTAAAGAGAGGGTCGTTACGTGAAAAAAATTCAAGTTGATTTTTTCTTTTCTTACAAAATCGCAAAACTCTGCGAATTGTGTGGATGGCTATTTTTATAAAACTTATTTCAATATGATTTGGAACAATTCTAGTTGTTTTTAGAGTTTTTTGAATTAATGCAAATTGTTTCAATTCTCTTTTACAACCCCAAGTGTGAAACGTGACGTGACGTGGCGTCACGTGACATAAATTTCCATCGTTATATTTTTGTTAATATTGCTTTTAAATGAATTTTTAACGCAAATAAAACATGTATTTTATGTAGAATATACTTTACAATACAATCACGCGTTATGGAAACGCAAAGCTGTCGTAACGGTAAAGAAATTGAGAGCATAGAACACTTTGTTTATCACTGCCCGGGTCTCTGATCCAGCAGTGCGAAATTAAGTGCAGTAAAGTTAGTGAGTAGATTCTGCATTTTGTCTTTGGCTCCTGCATTCTGCCATTATTATGCCAACTATCGAACCGAATTAAGGACTCTTTTGCTAACTGGACACACATACCATACTCTTTCACGAACTCCAGTACGCACTTCCCTGCAAAAATTTGAGGACCAGGTGGTCCACTGGGTCGTAGTTTTAAAGTATGTGCAAAAGGACCAGGTTGCATACTAGTAACTTGTTATGCTTACCTGGACCACTTCAAACGTAAAAGCTGATATATTTGTTGAGAACCACCTCTTCGTGCCCCATCGGCAACATGATTCGGCTGCCGAATGTGCCATGGTCCAAAAGGAGTAGTTGTCTAGGTGGTCCCATGTTATGCTGCGGTGCACCAGAAATGGTCCCATGTTATGCAGCGTTGGACCAGAGGTGGTCAGGTCCAATGACATCGCAATGTTAATGTAACCATATTTTCTCCATATATTTGGACCATTTTGGTTACTAGTGTTGGTTACAAGGTAGTATGGTCCTGTACTAGTATTTAACCTAGTCCTACTTTTTGCAGGGTTGTTAATAGTTAAATGTGTGCTATATACTTACACAAAAATAGGCGCACACGATTAAAGTTAATTAGTGTGAGTTGTTGTGAACAACACAAAAAAAAAAAAACGAAAAAAGAAAACAAAAATTTAAAAACAATAAAAATAAAAATAATAAAACAGTGCAAACATTTTTGCAAAAATGCAAAATAGCAACAAAAGTGCAAAATAATCGTGTTAGACACACAAGTGTTAGAAAGAGTAAGTGCTAATAAAGCAAAGCAACTAAACGACGACTAGAGTAAGTGAGAGCGCAAGCGAGAGAGGTGACGGCAATGGTAAGAGTAGGCTGAACATTGCATAGATGAAAAGGTGAAAAGGGATGAGGTGAAGTGAATTTGTGCGAAATTGTGCGTTCAGTTGTGATGATATGCTTACATACATACATACATACATACATATTTACAAAGTGTGAATGTGTGAATAAGCAGCGGCATTGAAGAGATATACAAATAGGATGTGTGAGAGAGAGCGACAGCGTGCGACGCCAGAGACTAGTTGGCGAGTGCGAACGAGAAAGTGCAAAAGTGAAATGTAAATTTGTGACATTTTTAAGCTTTTTAGCCTATTTTTAATATTAATTAAAGCAAATGCAAACACACACACACAAACACACACGAGCAGGGCGCATACATATGTATGTAGGTGTCATGCGTGTGTGTGTACACTTTTATGGTTTGTGTGTTTATGTGTGTGTGTGTGTGCATCAGACAAAGCGCACATCGACACTTGCGGTTGAATGAGCGCACTCAAATGCACGCGATTGCGGATATTTGCATTTTACGTTCACACATGTTTGTGTGTGTGTGCGTGTGTGCGTGTGTGTGTGTGTGTGTGTGTGCATGCGTGGGTGCATTTGGTTGCGAACATTATTTAGTGCTTTTTCTGCTTGTTTTGCTGTTTTTTTTTGTTGTTGTAATGCTTTTAACTGTCCAGGCATTTGCCTATTTTTACAGCTTCTATTTTTCACAAAATTTTTGCAGATTTTTTGTTGTTATTGTTGTAATGAAGTGCGTGTATTGGTGAGTATTGCATGTATGCCTATGTGGAAATACATACATACATATGTAGGTATGTAAGCATGTATGCAGGTAGGTGCCTAGGCAAGCAGCGTTCACAGCAGCTGGCAGGTCGAACCTGCAACCGGAGCCTATGCGAATCGGAAATGCTAAAAAATATAGCAAACAAAAGATTAGTGCACCGGTCGAAAGGTTGCCAAAGTGACAATGGAGTAAGGCGTGTGGTAAACAGAGAGGAGTGGCTATCTTCTCTGAGTTGCCAGGACTGGCTGACTAACAAGAACGTGGAGGTGGCGCGACGGATAAAAGCAGTTAATTGATGCCAAACTAGCAAATAGACTTTTCCAACGCTGCCTAAAGCAGTCTGTGTGTGCGCGTGTGTTGAATGCGGTTAGCAAATAGAATTGACCGAATTGAGCTTCGATGAAGAGTGCTAACGAATAGATAATTTAAAGAACAATAAAATTGCAACTAAAAGCCAGGATGGCGAAAACAAAACGCAAGCGAAAATGAAAATGAAAATAAAAAAAGAAAACACACACACAAAAAAATCCCATAAAATTATTCAAACAGAAAATTTGCAAAACAAATCGACAGCTGCAAAACTAGGCGGGCATTTTCACAAATGCAGCTACGCAATTTCTGCCACGCACGCACACATACACAGAAAAAATAAAAATAAATAAAAAAGTAAAAAAGTCCTGCACTCACATGTGGCTGTGTGTGTGTGTGTGTGTGTATGACTGCGCGTTTGTAATCAGCCATAGAGCTTTGTACAATTCTGCATAGGCAGTTTGTTGCTTTTGCGCTTAGCTTTTTGTTGCTCATACGCAATGGTGGTCAGCTGACCGTGCGCCATACCATAGCACACTTGTAGGCGCACAAAAATATGAGCGAACGCATACAACTGTACGCCCATATACATATGTACATGCATACACACGCACATTCTGCTGCATTTGCCACTGCACGCCAACGCGCGCGCTTAATTGCTGCGACAACAACGCCAATGACAACAACAACAACAACAACAACAACAACAACAACGACAATGACAACAACAACAACAACGCCGACGACCAATACATGAATAGCGGGCGCGGTGATGCCCCTTCGGCGTCCAACTTAAACAGCCGCTGACTGGCCAACGGCTGAGCCTCACCCATTGGTTTGTGTGTTTGACTTTTATTGGCATATAATTTTATTTAAATGCATTTGTTGTGGCGCGGCGCGCCCTTTATTTTACACACTCTTTTTATAATTTTTAGCTATTTTTATTTGAACACGACGATTTTTATGCTCGCACAAAATTTTTTTTCGCCGCCGTTTTGCTGTATTCGCATTTGATTCGGCTGATTTCTCTTACCTCGAGCGCGCGCCTTTTCGTTTAACAAATACATTTATGATTACATAAGTACAGATACATATGTATGTGTGTACATACATATATCTGCAGCATAACTATATAGGCACGCACATACATACATAAGTATATACATATATACACATATATATCTGCATGTCGCACAAATAAATAAAAAATAAATAAAAAATAAGCCCAAAAAAGTATGACAATAAAAGTGTAAAAAGCGCGCAAAAATCCACACGCACACACAAAAAAAAAAAACTAAAAAATGAATAATTAAAGCTCAAACAAATATGGTTTTGCTAAAAAATCAATTTAAATGCTCTGTTGTGTGTTGTTTGTGCTCCAAGGCGAAATGCATTTTTCGCACATTCGCACAGTTTTATATAATTTTTAATTCCATATACCTACTAAGTAGTTAGGCAAATTTACATAAGTATTATGCGAGTGGTGCATACATACATACAAACATTTGTACATATCTATGTATACCAACATACTACATATGTGTGTGTGTGTTGCAACATTTGTGTATTAATTTTTTTTTTTTACTGCTCTCCCCTATTGTATCAATGTAGTACCTAGAACTACATTAATTTAAAAATAATTATTTGCGTACAGTCACCATTTTTCTATGGCAAATTTTTGCAATATTTACGCAAGAAAAATTCTCTTAATTGATTGGAATTTGTAATTAAATACATTAAACATTTTCTGCCATCTACTTGAGTGCAGGTCACTTAAATTTGATATTCTTGGTGATTTCCTGAAAAAGGGGTCCTAATATGTTGCTACTATTAATAAAGGCAGCTCGTCTGTGAAATTTTTGTTGCAAAGATTGGTTTATTATTTACCAAAAACAAAATGCAGTTGCAGTGCTTTCACCCATGGGTGCGGAGTCGAGTGATCTTTTCACCGGAGCGTCGCGTCTTTTTATCCGCGACACAGCGCACCAGCCGCTGTTGCAAGATGCTCTGGTCACCTACTCAACGTATGAAGACAGCGATTCGCTTAATCCTCTTCTAGCACACTGCTCCGCTTCCTCATTTCCCGGCGACAGCTTTTTGGGATCTTTGGCATTACTCAACGCATTTCGAGTTAGTTAGTAGTTGCCGACGCTAACAAGGAGGGAAATTTCAGATGTAGCTACATAGTTCGACCTTGCTTACCACCATTGGCCACAAGCCAATTACATATACCTCAGCCTAAAAAAACGCTGGAGTGTCTATGGGCTATCTGTGAGATAGTTTTTGAGAGAAGTCACCGGACCCCCTTGCAATGTCCATTTTGGAGCTATGTGTGAAAATGGAGATTTCATCATCGTTTAGAACCATATAAAGCTCCCGGTAAGTTCAGTGGGGGGAGAATGGATTTTAAAATTTCAGGCGAAGTTAATTTCTGCGAGCTGATAATCACATTTTCCACCTCAACTCTGTCTAGGACCTTTGCAAATTGTTTGCAGTTGCTTAGAGGCCCCAAGTCATGCAACGATTTTCTTCTTCTTCTTATTTGGTACAACAACCGTTTGTTGGTTTAGGCCAAGACCGAAAAGCTTCGCCAGTTGTCTCTCTCCTTTGCGGACTAGCGCTAATTTTTCATCCCATGTGCGGACAGGTCCTTCTGCACTTGGTGCTCGATTGCGCTCGTGAGCCACCCATGCGCGCTAAGTTGAAGGATTTTTTCACCGAAGCAGCATCATCCATGCGTACAACATATTCATGCCAGCGAAATCATTGTATTTTTATACGCTTAACTATGTCCATGTCGTTAAAAAGTTCGCAGAGTTCTTTATTACATCTTCTTCGGTACGCTTCGCCCCCGCCGACATGCCCATAGATTTTGCGTGGAGTTGTTCTTTCGAAAGCACTCAAAGCCTTCTCATCTTTCCTAGACATCGTCCATGATAATTTGACGTGCTATGAAAATCTTGTCAATGGTGGACTTACCAGGTCTGAGACCACACTGATAAGGTCCAATCAGTTTGTTCGTGAATGGCTTCTGTATTTCCTACAGTATCATCGGCATCACCTTATATGAAATATTAAGAAGGCTTATTCCGCGACTATTTGCGCAAATGGCCGGATCTCCCTTATTGTGGATTGGACAAAGTACACTACATCTCAAGTGTGCTGTGGACATATGTTACCACATTTCCATCTTCATCTCTACAATAACCAACTCCGGTCTTTAAACCATTTGATTTTCGAGCCGCATTCCTGTCTGACAGTATCGTTTCTTTCTTTTGAATATAAGTCTCTCTTCCCTTCTCATCTCACGGTATCGTTCCTCTGCGATCATAATGTGATAGACGCCAGTCACGCTTCCAGTGTTTTAGATGTACATATAATTCGAACACCAAGCATAGATTCGGACCATTTTCTTGTTGCAGCCAAGATACATGCACGCCTCTACATAGCGAGAAAAATATGCATACAGCATTGCGTGGAAAGCTCACCGTCAAAAAGCTGAAAACAAAGTGGTCAGCCAACATCTACTCGGATCTCACACCTGCTTGTTGATAGCTCTCTTCAACAAAATTACATATACGAGCAATGGAACCACATTTATAGTTCACTATGTACCACTAAATAGTGGAAGATCCCCATATATACTGCGAAAAAAAAATAGTAAACGTGTTCCGAATTTTCTGTAGCATTATCCATGCAGTCCTTTTGCTTAACACTGAAGAAGTAAATATGAGAAAAATTTATTTTTTGATTTGTTTTATTCATCTACATATTCACCTTTGCTCCTTGTCTTAATCTAAATCTTATTCTTAAACCGCTTATTATCACGCCACGCCGCTAAGAAAGTTTAACTT
>NW_016169300.1:0-17684 GCF_001687245.7 Rhagoletis zephyria
GTGTCACGTTCGTACATTTAAATGTGTGCTAAGAGGCAGAGCCATAAAAGCGGCGACAGCGACAGGCGAGGGGACGCGCGAGTGAGGCGCGCGCCGCCATAAGCAGGACGAAAACCAAGCGGTGGCGCGTGTGGCAAAAGGCAAAAGCAACAAGAGGCACTGCAGCAACAACAAAACCAACAACATCAACAACGATACACGCACGTAGAAGCGAGCAAGTGAACAAGTGGAGCGCGCCCCGCCTCCTTCGCGCGCTCTACGACGACGAGAATGAAGATGATGACGATTACTAAAAGCAACGAGCGACCAACACAACAAACAGCCGAGCGCGTAGAGGGTGGTGGCGATTTGTGAGTAGGTGATAAACGTTATCGTATTTTATAAAGACGTGGCGTTGAAAGGTCCTTTGAGCGGATATCCTCACGCGCAGTCTAACTAATATAGCAACCCCATGAGGCAAACGCGTACACACACCATCCCCTCACGCCGCGCGCTCTTGCCATTGCAGCGTGTTTTCGTGCCGACTTCCATGTTTGCTCGCTTGCGTCCGCCGCCAGCATAGCAAGCAAATACAACAAGAAAGTGCATACATAAATTACCGAAGTGCCATCGTCAATTTCGCTATAATAATACAGCTTGTGGGAGCTGGGCGGTCGCATGCGTTTGGGGGCAAGCAATGGCGGGTTTGTGGGTGTATGAGTAAACTACTTATGTACTTTAAATAAAACACTCCAACTAGATTGAGCAAGGGCGGCGTTTGAGTGTAAGAGAAAGCAAGGAAATTGCGCAAACTCATGGCAGTGGCTCAACTCGCGCACTCAACTCAATTGGGGAGTATTTATTTCGAGCTGGCTGCTGTTGGCGCTACGGCCGACGCTATTCTTGTAAGCTGCTAAATATAACTCAACTCAAGATCTTTCTCACCAGCAGTCACTCACTCACATTTCGTTTGTCAAATTTGCTCCATAGAAGAGTTTCCATATATTTCCATAACTCAATCTTATGCCACTCAATTTGAGCTAAATTGCTTTGACTCACTTTGAGTGCATGTCATTTGAGCGCAATTTCCATCTAGCGCTTGCTGACATTTTCAAGCATGAGTAATGGTATTTTCCACAAGCTGATTTTCGTGCGCGTTTAGAGGCAATGAATAACTGCAATGTGTATTTGATGTTTTTCGATAAGTTGACATTTACTTCAGTTGATATTGAATTGAGTTTATTGACTGCACGTGACTTCTGCAAGCTAACGCGAAATTAATTTTCCCTTAAGGAAAGACAACAATGAACTTCTACTAGAATAGGTTATGTCAAGGAAGTGGAATATAAACTGATATTGAAAACTATTTCAACAACGTTTTTCAGAGGCTATGCAAGTACAAATCTCACAACCTCTCGCAGAATTCATTAGTCTTCTTCTTTATAAATGGGCGACATACATACATACATATACATATGTGCGGGGATGGGAGAAATATCAGTCAACAGATGCGCGTCAAGAGTCGCACTGCAAGGTCGGGTTCTCTTCCTAATGCTTTAGAATACTAACTTATAATATAGAAAAAATAAAATTAGAGAGTTGCCACCTGTCTGGCTGTCAAAAGAATAAACCGGCTTACAGCCGAAAATATTTTTGTGGAAGGATGCCACCTGTTTGAAAATTTTAATTTAATTTAATTGATAAGATATATTAAAAATATGGGTATCATACAAAAGAGCGTTGCCACCTCTTTGAAAAATTATATTCAATTAAATTGATAATATGAATGAAATATTTACAATATGGGTTTCAAACTAAGGAGATTTAATAAAGTTCACTGTCAAAAATTTTTTGAAGCGGGTTGCTACCTATTTGAACAATTTTATTTAATTAAATTGATAAAATAAGCTAAGTATGGCCATATGGGTATCAAACGGAAGTATTTAAGAAATCTTTATAAAGTAGGCAAAAACTGGATTTCCGCTTTTTGTAGAAGATAAATATATATGTACATTTATGTATTCGAAAACTTGTTTCGACAAATATTGAATTAATACGCCTTTAAAGGAAGTGCGCCGGCCAGGTAAACAAATTGTAAAACCTACTTGATAAAACGGCACTATATCTACATATTTTATTTTTTTTTTATGAATAAAGCCATACGAGTTTTGGGAAGCGTGGTCCAAAAATGCATGTGGAAAAAGTAAAGTCGGAATTTTTATGCTCTCACCTCCTAGGATTGTTCTATACCGAAAAAATATGCCCCTATTTTTTATTTGAAATCAAAAAATATTTAGAGGTCGCTCAAAGCGCCCAAAGTTTTTCATGTATTTTATATGGAGAAAAAACAACTTTTCGTAGAAATGGTATAGAATAGTTAAAAATCAATATTTTTCTCCTAGAAAACTCTGTTTATCTGCAGGAGATTTCCAGTAATAATACCCAATTATTTATTTAACCATTTTTTTATTGCAACTATAATTTATCGGTCCACCAAAAACCCACAAAAACACCGAAAAGTGCAATGGGGCGACCAATAAAAAATCGTTAGTATTAAAAACTGGTTAAATAAACAATTGGGTATTATTTTCGAAAGTATCCTGAAGAGATCCAGAGTTTTCCGATCGAAAAATATTGACTTTCAAGAATTCTATACCATTTCTACGAAAAAAATTATCTTTCCCCTTGAGCGACCTCTAAATATTTTTTGATTTCAAAATAAAAAAATAGGGGCATACTGTTTTTGGATATAGAACAATACTAGGGGGTGAGAGCATTACAGTTCCGACCTTACTGTTTTTGGACCACCCTAATGTACATATACATCTTAGTGAACATCATTTTCATAAACAATACCACTTTTATGTAGCTCCAGTATTGGCAACTGCTGTGCCGTAAAATCTCTCAAAAGGTACACATACAAGTTATATTACAAAATATTACCGTCATTAATTTTAATTAAACAAAACGAGCGATAATGATAGCCGATTTCGAGTATTAAAGATCAGTTTCAAAGGCATCAACAATCAATTAGTAGCCGAATTCGTACGATTACACTTTCATATGAAAATCACATACTTATAGCCATCATGCGTACTTACGAGGAGAGGCTGAAAAGTTTTGAGCCTAAGTACTGTTAAGTGTCATTAATGTCTTGTCCTTCATGTCAATAATTGCTAATATCCTTAGTAGTAGAAAATACTGAATTTCATGTCATTAACAGTATTTCAGCCGTAAACATCACCAAGTGTGAATCATCCGCGCATACGAAATTGGAGTAACAGAGCTGTCAACAATTTCCTAACAAAGAAGAACAAAATGCCGACGGAAATATTTTAAGAGATGTCTATAGTATATGCCGAGTAAGGACATACATTTTTCGAATCCTCAGAGCCGAGAATTTATCCATGACAGGGAGTCGCTGGAAGATGATCCCAAATCAGGACGTTAAATTAAAAATTAAAATGAACGGAGATTATTTTGCCCCATTGTTGACAAAAAAGCGTAAGTGGTTGTCGAGAAACGGAGAGGCCGAAGGAGTCCTGTTTTTGCAAGAAAATGCACCCGTGCACTCTCGGGTTCCATGCCAGCCCTGTCCGCGCATCGATTTGAAGAAATCAACCATCCACCCATAAAGTCCAGACCTGGTCCCAGCGACTACTTTCTTCTTCTGTTCTGTAATTTGAAGAAAAACCTCCGAGGACGAAATTTTTCGAGTAAAGAAGAAGGAATTTCAAAGAAAAAGATGACGAATATTTTCTCACTGGGTTAAAAGCCCTTTATGATAAATGTAAGAAGTGCATTAAATTAGAGAGAGATTATATAGAACTATAAAAGTTGTATACATTTTGATCAGCTATTTTAATACCTTAGGCTAAAAACTTGTTAGCCTCCCCTCGTACATATACATACATATAAAAGATGCTCAGAAACAAGCATTTATCGAAAAGCAAAGCATTGGAGCGCTGCTGATTTCGCGTGGTCACCCGCTAAGTTGGCACACACCCAAAACGATACTTAGCGTCGATCGGAAGCTTCCGATCAAGAACATGTATGTACATTAGGGTGGTACAAAATAAGTAAAGTCGGAATTTTAAAGCTCTCATCCCTAGGATTGTTCTATATCGAAAAAAATGTATCCTTATTTTTTATTTTGAAATCAAAAAATATTTAGAGGTCGCTCAGAGCACGCAAAGTTTTTTATGTATTTTAGATGGGAAAAAACAACTTTTTGTAGAAGTGGTATGGAATTCTTGAAAATCAATATTTTTTGATCGGAGGACTTTGGTTCTCTTCAGGAGACAATACTTACATAGGTGTTTATTTAACCTTATTTTAATACTTTAGATAATAAAGTTACTATGTAAAAATTTTTAAATAAGTAATTGGGTATTATTATTGGAAATCGCCTGAAGAGAATCAGAGTTTTCCGATTGAATAACGCCTATACGATTTCTACGAAAAGTTGTTTTTTCCCCATATAAAATATATCTAAATATTTTTTGATTTCAAAATAAAAAGTTTTTTTCGATATAAAACAATCTTAGGGGGTGAGGGCATTCAAGTTCCGACTTTACTTTTTGAGTTGCATTTTTGGACCACCCTAATGTACATACATGTATGCATTTAAAGTTTTATTCCTATTGTGGTTAATGGCGTAGTTGTTTTTGTCAGCGAGGTGCGTTCATTAATCTTCGAAGTGTGCCGCCACGAAGTCGTTATATGCGTTATATTTATGTATGTATGTATATCTATGTAAAGGCGAAAAAACACCACAAATATACTTATGTAGTTCGAAGTTTATATTTGCATATACACATATTTGATAGGCAATTTTATATTTAACAAAAAAGGAAATATTCATTTGGAAATTCAATAAACACAATGGTAAAATATTAAACGCGGCTCTTGGGGTGTTTGAGAGAAAGATTTTGCGGAAGATTTACGGTCCTTTACGCGTTGGCGACGGCGAGTACCGCAGACGATGGAACGATGAGCTGTATGAGCTTTACAACGATATGGACATAGTGCAGCGAATTAAAATACAGCGGCTCCGCTGGCTTGGTCATGTCGTTCGAATGGACACCGACGCTCCAGCTCTGAAAGTATTCAACTCGGAACCCGCTGGTGGTAGCAGAGGAAGAGGGAGGCCCCCACTGCGATGGAAAGATCAGGTGGAGAAGGACTTGGCTTCACTTGGCGTTTCCAATTGGCGTCAGTTGGCACAGAGGAGAAACGACTGGCGTGCTTTGCTGAACTCGGCCAAAATCGCTTAGGCGGTTACAGCGCCAAAAAAAGAAGAAAAAGAAAAATATTAAACCAAGAATAATACAAAGTCCAAACTGAAAACTAAATGTAATCTTTCTCTTTTAGGTATACTGTTTTCAAAAACGAAGCCGTCTCCAGGATACGATGCTTGAGTCGGAGGAAAATTGGTCCGTTGTTTGCAATGTGGCAAACACAATTTTAACTAAATTGCGTCGGACGGAACAACTCCCCAGATTTTCATAGAAAGGTAATAGGTACGGTGACCATCCGTCCTTTATTTTAAAGGACATTCCTTTATTTTAACCCCCTGTCCTTTAAAATTTTTTTCAAACTAAAGGACGCCTTTTGTCCTCTATTTCTTAAACTGTCTTTAAACCAGCTCTGCAAGTTTCAGAGGTAAATTTTTAAACACAGAATATGAAAAATAAAAATATCCCTTACAAAATATAATGAAAACCTTCGCCAGTTTGTTTCGTACCCCACTTAAGGGTTTCTATTTAATCGGTAATCTTTGTACAATTTATAAAGCACAGGGAAAGTTGTGCCCAGGATCGTTTTGCATGCTGAATTTCCAGTTCCACTGAAAGAGCACAATAAACCCTCCGCTGCACAGTGGTTCAAAACTGGCATTTAGTGGAGCCTAAATTTTTCACTTAATCTGATTTTNAAAGCACAGGGAAAGTTGTGCCCAGGATCGTTTTGCATGCTGAATTTCCAGTTCCACTGAAAGAGCACAATAAACCCTCCGCTGCACAGTGGTTCAAAACTGGCATTTAGTGGAGCCTAAATTTTTCACTTAATCTGTTTTTTTTTTTTTTTGTGAAAGCTTACAATATTTGCAAGATACCAGTTGAGCATGATTTGTGAATTTTTATTCGATTATATTAAATTTTTTAGTGTAAAATGCGGAAAAAGTTGCAATTTTGAGTAAAATTTATTCTCCGGTAAATGTTACATAACAAAAACTATTTGAAAACAATTGTATGGTTCTCCCAAAACGAAAAAATTACACAAAAAAGTGTTTGAAATGTTCACCAAAATAAATATTTTTTTTTGTTCTTAGTAAACATTGGTTGAAAAATGAAGGCTCAGGTGAATTATGAAATTTAATTCCAATTTTGAACCACTGTGTGTTGACTTCGGCGTGTATTATGAATTATGGTAAACACATTTTGGCAGCGAAGGATGGCGAAGTGATGAAAAGGATTTGGCTTAATTTTTCGGAATCGGTTAATTAACTGGTAAATATTTGATTTAAATTACGATATGGGTAAGGTACGTTTATCATACAAGTTGTATGTACGTATTTCCAAATCATTTTGAAAAAAATGTCCTTTATTTTACGTTGGTTAATATGGTCACCGTAGTAATACGCCGCACCTCTTCCGCGAAGTAATACCCTATTGCGGGTGAGAAACGAAGAAGGGGTGGCTTTATAGTGCGGTGAGCCGAAAGGCAAATACCACACTTTTCGGCTTTCAATGCTTTATGCCACCTCTACAAAAAAGGAGGGCGCATACATTCATAAATACATAGTTTTCTCTACATGAGAAAGCAGGCGTCTTTAATCTATGGAGACTAGGCTGAAGATAATAAGTTCGTTTTAAGGATATTGCTGCGTGGATGCTCTGCTTGAAATATTATTTGAGTCAATTGCACTTTATAAATAATACCAACAAATGCAAATCAGCCTTCAAAGTGGTTCCACTGACGTCAAAATGCTGAGCGCCGTGACGATACAACATATTTGGATTCCCGGCAACTCTCTCTTGCCATTTTAACCAGTTCTTTGGAACGTCTTTGAAGTCGATAAGTGACATGTGAACGAACGATCGCACTTAACTGTAAGCTTGGTTTGGACGTAGCGCATCTGATATCGAGGGAAAAAGTTTGGAAAGCTGTCTGTCATATGTCTGCCCAAGGATTAATGTACCTCCGACACAACCCATAAAGCAAGCTTGCGAGGTTTAATTTCATTTAAAACTTTAAGGTTCTTTTCCCAAATGTGACCAACTGGGACAATGAACGATCAAAATCTCAGAAAGATAGCCACATCTATACCATATGACGGTTCCAAGGCCAACCCTGATGTAAGAGTAGGGATCTATGGTATACAACCCAAACGACTTGTTTTCACTAGCATGGGGCAAGTTGCCATTCAACTTTTCCTATTCTGCATATTCTGGTATACGATGAGAATGATTTTCATGAGAATAGGAGTTCACTCGTATTTCCATAGTTTATCAAACCTTTAAGATAGTATGCAGTAAGTGCAGGCGACTAACAAATACGTCTATAAACATCGCACGAACCACCTCAAAGCTGGTTTAGGTAAGGTAGGAGACAGGATCAGTCTCTTATTTTGGGAGCATCACCTTGTAATAATTGTCAAAGGATTTCTTACTGGCCAATACAGGGTAATTCAACACTTGTCAAACATTGTAGTTGTTTGCTCCGAAGTCATTACCTAAAAAATTAAGTCTCCTGCTGCCCGCGTTTTAGCGACCAGAACCAAACCACACTGAACTATCTAAATGAACTGCAGACAACTTAACGATGCGTTTATGTAAAATCAGTAAGCAGCAACAGCATTGCGTAAATTTAAAGAAAATTTCATTGATTGCTGTTGAGATCGTAAATCAAAAGGCAAAGCAAAGGAAAAAAGCAATACAGTACTTATATAATTATTAAATCTTTCGCCTTTTTTTCATAGTGGCATAATGATTCTATTCTTGTTTGTACATACATATACATACAAAGTGCGACTACTGTGTGGCCAAAAGCGTCGAAAAGCGGGTGCAGCTATTCCAACGGAGGTGGATGTTATTATTCTTGCTGTTGGCCACATTGTAGTCGCACTTGACGCAAGGCCATGATTCAATAATACAAGGTTAGATAATTATTGACAGCTGCGGTTTGACACTCCCTTACAAAAGGTTGCATTTACGAAGGACAGAGAAAGGGCAAGAATGCAATCCCTTGTTGCGAAAATGGTAGTAGAAAAGTACGCAAAGTAGGCAATTAGTAGTGAAATTCCTTTTGTATATTCTAATGTATTTGCAGGAAATCTGGCATTTTAAACGAAATGTTGAACGTAATATTGATATATCTACGTGTATTACGTAATTTATATGCTATTTAGCCGTATAAAAACTGCAAAATGACTCAAAATTAAAATAAGACTACTATGAGATTGATGTAAACATCCAATGCTTATGTTTTCATCAGTTAAATATGCTTCATATGCATATACAAATAAACATATTGCACAAAAGCTTATACTTTTATTTCACACCAAAGCTACACTGTTTCCATGTAAATTTGCAAAGAAGCAACACGGTGCCACTGCTAAGGGAGCGGTGCGAGAGAGACAACTGTCAGTTTATCGAACCTTGTATTATTGAATCATGACGCAAGGCCAGACCAGGGCGGACAATAACAACAAACACCACTTGAAGATAACATAAGAAATCTGTAAAGGTAGCAGCAGTAATAGCAGATGTTCGCTGTTTACCAAGAATTACAACAACAGCAACCAATGGCAGTGAAAAATATTATGCTGCAAGAAGAAATCTTAGCAATGCACTTCTTGGACTAAAATGAAAGATATTGATGCGCGTGCTTACATATACATACATACATATGTACGTATGTATTTGCAATAAAGTGTATAACAAAGTATCCAAATAGCATTGGAGCTGCTGGTGGAAGGTAAATGAAAGATGAACCAACACAAAACAGTATTAAAGTGACAACAATAACAATGGCAATGACAATAGCAATTAATTGTAATATGTATTTCATAATTATTGCATGCACATTTATACGTAGTTAGTATGTACATAAAAAAAACTTTTTTGCATTACAGGTGACGATATATGTACATACATATGTATATTTTCTTTTTCCCTCATTGGCCCAGCCTTAACTATTTCAGAAAGTCTCAACCATTCATGCTAAGCTCGTCAAGATTTAGCTAACAACACCTTGAGCAGACTTGCAATTAGCGATGCTAAAAAAAAATTTCAACAGAATTATAATAATGAGATTTCTGGTGCTGTTTTTTTTTAAGTTTTTCTAAGATTGGTTTAAGAAAAACTTAAATAACAAAACCTAAACTATAACGGTTTAGAGTTATGAGGTATCATTGGAAAGGTTATATCTCACCCACTTTATTTCTTTGCAACTCCTTCACGTCCCTTTCTTCGCAATTAGCAATACATAGATATTAATTCAACTTGGAATGACGCTCGTTCATTTTATTTATTTATTTATTTTTTTAATTGAAGGGTGTTGCCACCTGTTTTAATTAATTTATACAAATGATAAATGAAATATGTATTAAAATTCGGGCGTCAAACGGAAAATTATTAAGGAAGGCATCAATTGGTTTGAAAAAGTTTTATTTCTGAAATATATTTAGGAGGGTAATAATAATATCCTCAAATATCTAGAATTGCTTTCCCGATAACTCTATATACAGATCAATATTAACGAAGAGCAGGCAACATCTTCGCAAAATGTTCAACATTACAAATTATGCCTATAAGAAAAAAAGCATAGAAATGCATACGAAACGCAGCAACAATTTGCTGATGCAAGCAGGTGACAAAATGATTAATTCACTTTCAGACTGATGTGCTTTGCAAAGCACTCGTAAAATCATACATACACACATTTAAACAATTACTCCACTCAATTCAATCAGCCACTCAAAATTTCCCCAACCTCCTGCCGCCTACAGATTCTCTTCCAAGCCATACCATTTCCTCTATCTCTCTCCACACTCTCTGACTGACTCTCTCTCTCTCATTTCCAAGCCTTTTTTTGTTTGTTTTTTTTTATTCGCTCACAGCGCCACCTAGCTCTAAATATTTACAACTAGTCTAACGGCATATTCTACTATACACACAAAATTTCTACTACAAATATTTGTGGAATGTTTGAGAAATGTGCCGGAAAAATGCGCTGAAGAATGCGCGGCGAAAATATCTAAAATATTTCAACTGTATGTATACGCTATAGGTATTGTGTGAGCGAGATAACTGTACAGGTGTTGTTTGTTGTCAGCTATTGCATGTTGTGCGAATGAAATGCAGTGATATACACTTCGTTTGTGCCATTTACAGGTGTGCGTTCAAACGCTGCCAACGCAAATGGGGGGCACGCCATTTGAGTGCGAGTGAGAGGTTATACTAAATTTACTAGTAGGTACTAATTCAGCAAAGCATCGGCGCAGTGCGCAAATGCGGCGAAATGAGGATTTGGTTTGGTTGTGTTGGCGCGCTTGGACAGAAACTTGGTGGGGTCGCTTGCAAGTGTGTGTTTGTTTTTTGTATGTATGTGATTTTTGTTGACTACCTTTGACAAAGAAATGGATAAATATACTTGTACAAGTGCATGCAATATATGTATGTATATACTCGCCTCGTATATGTACATGTGTCCATGTGAATGGAATAGCAATGTGGGCACAGTATTTTGCAACACACAAAAATTAATCAAATAAATAATAGTCAGACATTAAAAAGATAATAGAATGAAAGCAAGGAAAGTTCCTGGATACGTTAGCGTTATCAAAAAGCACTGCGACCTCAAGATCTATTGTGCCTTGTCATGGAGATATAGTGTGCTCTAACCCAGTATCTGAGAGAAACTTTAATATGGAGCCTAAATCTACGGATTTCACTCCTCTCTCGGTTATGAAATGTTCACCCAGATTTCAGTGCAGGCCACCCTTCTAAGATCTGCTCTGCAGTCTCTATATCACTGATGGGCACTGCCTTGCCCGCGGGCAAAGCTTTTTTAAGCTTTCTATACATTTTGTATAGGCGCGAGCAGAATAAAAGCTCAATGTGCCCAACGCTGCTCTCCAGTTAAGTTAGGTGATAGCTCAGCCTGCAATGTCCTATCAGGATTCCTTAGGATAATTCTTAAGTTATCCTGGATAAGCTCACACATTCCTTAAAGCGTTTCATGTATTATGTTCCTAAAAGTGCTTTGGACTGCTCTAGACCTGGTATATTATCCCAGTAGCGATTTATTTCAGTCTCTTCCGTTAACCGGGCATGGGAAAGAGTGCTTCTTTTCCTATGCAACAGAAGAGCTCAGAGCCGATGAAGGGGCTTCATGTTCCTTTCTTCGCTAGTTTATCGGCAATTTCCTTTTCTTTTTATGCAAATATATCGCAGAATCCAGAGAACCCAAACTCGATTGGTCAGACCAAAAACATTTTGCTAATCAAGGCACTCCATCACCAGTTTAGACGTTCCTCGATGAGATCTGAGGGCCTTGATAGCCGCGCTTGTATGTCAGTCAAGGTCGCGATGTTCTGATTCCGGTAGTTTCGCTTGATATTAAAGATCTTAACCTCGGTCGAAAAATACCTATCCCAGTACCCTCTTCAGTCAATAAGCCATCGGTGTACCAGTTTATCATGTTTCGGTTTATCTGATATGTCTCAGAAAAGCCTGCCCTGCTCTTTTTATTACTCAGATCAGTTTGTAAAGCTGAACCTCGGAAAGGTCCTTCCCAATTCTAACGGAGCTGGTGGTATTGCTCAACATAATTTTATACAACCATTTTTGTTTCGCGCTGTCAAAGGTGGGTTTTAAATGGACAAATAGATGGTGTGTCGTTCGTGAACTTTGCAATATTTAGCATTGGAATTGTCAGAGCACACTTAAAGTCCGGTCATCGGGCATGCGTTCATCTGAACGTGCAGTTAATGTATGCACATTATCAACCCCACGCCACCGCAGTTGAATAGCTTAGCTAACGGTCCGTTAGCTTCAGCAGCTTTGCAGTTTTCAGCAGTGTAAACGCTATTCCTATCACAGCTGGCATTTCAAGCTCTTCGCACTCACATGTTTCAGCCTCTCGCTTCTTATTGCGGAAAATACGTCTAGTTTCCCTGTTCAGTTCTCTACATGTGAGGGTCGCGTGGCGAATAAATTGGTCGTTTGTTATAATTGCAGCTGTTCGACGTTGAACTTTCCTTGCATTGCTGGACGCAAATTTTTTGCTGCACAGAGGCGGGAGCGTATCTTAGGTGCGACAAAATAGTAGTCCAAGTCGATGTTTTGCCCTCGGAGTGTACATATGTATGTGCGTCTAAAATAGGGAAAGCGTGCCTTCCATCTTTCACATCATGATTGAGTGCTACATACTAGCAGATTTCCGGCCACAGCGAATTACATCAGCCTCAGTCCATTGACGGACGTTTCGTCTTGGAAGCTGAATTTTCCAAAGATCCCTTCATTGCGCACCCTGCTATTGAAGTTGCCAAGCACGATTTTTATATCTTGACGGAGGCACCGCTCGTATGTGTTTTTCAAGCGCTCATAAAAGAGACTCTTGGACGCTTCGTCCTTCTCTTCTACATGGGCGTGCACGCAAATGAACGAGCTGTTGAAGAACCTCGCTTTTATTCGGATTGCGGCTAGACACTCGTCCACCGGTTTGAACGATAGTGCTCGGCGACAGAGTCTCTCTCCCACCACAAATCCAACACCGAATTCGCGCTTCTTTACATGGCAGGTGTAGTCTACGGTCCATCAGCCGGTAAGAGGCACCCCATTAAGAGTCCATATATGCCAGGTGCATACCCTCAAATCATAGTCCTTTATATGTTCGCCGTGGTTGTCACCAAAAGAAAGGGGAGATGTACTTATAAATAACTGGACTTCGTGAGCTGCGATTGAATCGTACGCAAAAGAATAACTTCAGGCCACTCCCAGTCAAAAGCTTTCCTCATTTACGTAAAATTCCGCGCGCGGCGCCGTACTTCAAAAATATGCTATATATTAATCCAGGTCATAAGCTATCTCACAAACTTTCACATTTATATTATAAGTAGGATATCATTTCACTTTTCAACTAAATTGATTTTCCAAATCTGGTGGCAACCGTCGTCAAAAGTATTTTCGAAAAAGATACAGCTCTTTTATTAATTAAACTGATTTTAACTTTTTGAAGATGTGGTAACCCTCCTAACGGATTTTTTCTAAATAAATGGTTATTGAACCGCTTTCGTCTGACGCCTACATTGTTGTGATACTTCATTGAACTTACTAATTAACCGATTTTAGATTTTTAACAGGTGGCAGTACCATTAAGAAATATTTTCTTAATAAATCGTTTTTGAATCCCTTTCGTTTGGCACCCATATCGAAATAATATTTTATTTAACTTATTATTTCATTTTAACTTTTGAACAAGGTGGCAACGCTCTTATATGATATACATATATTAATCCAGATTATGACCTATGTATGTGCCAAATTTCATTGAAACCCGTCGAGCCGCTTTAGCATCATGGAGCAACAAACATACTCACACACTTACTCAAAAATTTTCACATTTTTAATATTGGTAAGATTTTTTCGAAAAAAAAAAAAAAATTCTTTGAAATTAAGTACGTATATCACGTAAAATCTATTTCTGGACAAATAAATAAAAATTTATCACCTTGAGAGATCTCCCATTTGGCTCTTAAGCGAGTGATAAAGTAGGTACAATACCGAAAAACCGCACTTATTGATGCGAAATCAGGCCAAACGGTGTACTCTTTTATTCCTCACATAGGAAGAACTCCCCTCTAATTCTAGTGGGTTATAATGAGTTAAACTTAATTTTTTTATAATTATTATTACATATGTATGTATGTATATTAGGGCGGATCGATTTGTAGGGGCCCAAAAAATTTTAACAGAGGCACATCGCAATTAGGATTATTTGGGTCATTTCAAGCATTTTGTCCCACGAAACCATAGGTCCAAAATGAATTTCGAGCCAGCAATTTTTTCTATCTAGTTTTTTTTGTTTTGAAAAAGTTGCTCAGCTGTTGAAACAGCTGAATTTAGAACTAGCCGAAATGTGTATCTGGGCGTTTTTGGGGTCGAGGAATCCATTTCTGGCATTAGTTTTTTCTTTTAAGGGCCGCCAGAGGTACTTTTTTGGATTTTAACGCCTTTTGCCGAAAATCGACAACATTGTTGGGAAAATACACGAAATTTTACTTTATCATAATGTAACTTTAATTTTTAAATAGCCTAAAATGTTCACTTTTTGAAAAAAAAAAAACTAGATAGAAAAAATCGCTGGCTCGAAGTTCATTTCAGACCTATGGTTTCTTTGCACAAACGCTTGAAATGACCCAAATAACTGTTATCGCGATGTGCTTTTGATGCAAAAAATTTGACCCGCCCTAATGTAATATGCAGCGAAAAAAATATTGAATATGACTCACCTTAATAGCACTAAACGGATGTAATTTCGTCCACTGTGCAACGCCAATCACCAGCAATATTTGTATGAGCTTGCAAATTATTTGTCCGTGTATTTGTTTATATTAACGACTATCAGTGTGTGAGTGCGCTACCGTTCTAGCAGCTTTCGCTCTTTGGAAAAGCGGGCCAAAACAAATCATAAAGTTACGGCGAATTCAACAACTGTTGCAACACACACTGTTGATGCCACAAGCGCAAACAATAACCAACCCGATTTATGTATAAGTGCTTTTGTATGTAAAAACCGTGTGCTTGAGGCAAAATTCAACAAGACGAATGCAATTTTAAGCATTGCTGCAGCACAGATACAAAAGTGACGCTGAATTATAGGAAAAAAGGAGAAGAATGGATAGTAAGACATAAAGTCAAGAGCAGCACAATACCATAAAAACAAAGCGTTCACTTTGTTTACAACTCTAATGTCTGGTGTATATGTATTTTCCACTCATACAGTTGTGTTCAAATAATAGGAACGACTTTAGCCTAACGTTCTATGACCTAACAAAACACACAAGCACACAAATATGTACGCGTTGACTTTGGAGACACAAAGTGCCTTTGATTGTGGAGAATCAGTGTTCTGTGCTTTCCTTAAAGTTGAGGGACACTTCCCTATAATGCGCCACATGTAGGCGTCCGTTGGTCATTAAAGAAACGAAATGCGCCAATCTATAAGATGGCTATCTTCGCCTTTAAAAAAAGAACTCGTACAGGTAAAGTGTTCGTCTAGACGAGATTGGAGTAGGGGCAGGATATTTGAGGAGATTTCCACTGAAAACTATACTGCTGGGTCCAAACTGGATTGCGGTGTGCGTGCGGGGTTCGTTCTCTGAGTTGCTGAATGTCTCTCTCTCGTTCCGACTACCGAACTCTGCTAGTAGTGGGGATCGAAAGCGCCTTCGAAGCATTAGAGAGAAACTGCGTAGACAAGCGGCACTTCTGGCACTTGCCTCACCTGTAACAAAGTTTTAAAGTCAATAAGAGATTGGAAATGCGCGTTAATTGGGTCCTGGAATAGTACTCAGGCGATGCTTCTACCAGCCAACCAACCATGAGGAATATAATTTTGTGTGAGGTCTTAATCATTGCCCCCAAAAAGTGATGTATCTTCTGTAGAAGACTCAATTTGACCACAACCACAGCCGTATAGGCACTAATGGTATGTAAACGTCTAGCATAATGGTCTTGGAGCACAACGATTCTGAGTTTGATGGGTGCTATGCGCGCATGTCCGACGACGGCACTCGAGGTACTCATTGAGTTTAGCCACTACATATCACAATAAAGCACGCAGCCAAGCGTATTCACGTCGCAAAATAAGGCTGTGATACAGGAAATATGTTGTCATCGAGGATATTGGAATAACTGGATCCCAACTCCAACTATTTTTCTCCTTCAAAGATGATATGAACAAGGTAGTTGTTTAAGAGAAGTAGTTTAAAATAGAGCGCTTAACCCCAGAAGACGTAGTTATCTATGGCCACAGAATGAGACTATCTGCGCCATTTGGTTCTTAAACTCGTGAAAGCATAGAGGCAGACATCCATGGTTCTTAGTTTATATTTGTTTACGTGCCTGTTTATATTGAAATTCCCGAACATTTTTGAAGCGGCAGTGGCTGTCTAAACTTTTAGTGTGGTTGCAGAGATTAACCCACGTAGGAATCACAGTACTAATATTGAGCGATAGCCAGGCGGTACCGAATGCTCTGTCGTCATTTGAGATGAAATCGTCCATCGTCGTACCATCTAGCAAGAACGATGGCCGCCTCGTCTCCCAGAGGGCAGGAGCTCTTCCTTTCGATCGAACCTAGCACAATCAAGCAAGAACTCAGGAGGGAGAGCAACAAACTCAGAGAACTGCCAGTGCCGTAGGACTACCCCAGGCTAAATGCGTACTAGGGGGCTACAACCTTACAAGATGCAGGGCAATTACTATAAACCTCCCCAAAGAGAGTCGTCTAAGAATTTTAACAGGTACTCTCACGGGTTACTGTAAGCTAACAAGTCACTTGCATAAGCTGGGGATCTGGTCGAACGACCTATGTATGTCACTTCTGTGAGTCATTCGAGGAGACTTCATTACACCTGCATCACGAGCGCTAGGCGGTGGCAAGAAAACGAGTGAGTGGCCAAGTGTTGAAATCATACAATCGCTGCCCACTGGAGACCTCTTCAAATTTCTGGGATCTCTGGGGTTGGATGAAGTACTGTAAATGGTTGAGGGGACAATAGACCACTTAATAGCAGTCTTAAACTCTATATATCGCTAACTTAGAGCGAACAGTTGCTACGGCGGTTTTTACAAATTTTACAGGAGTAGAAAAAACTTTCCATTTTCTTCAAGTATTTTGCAAGAGTTTTAATGCAACATTTTTCGTGTTTACGACATACGAAAACTCCATATGAACCAAAAGAGTTTGATGATAACTAAAAGATTTCGTATTATTTCGGTTTTATCGAATTTCCTCGTCCTCCTTGCGTTTCACTGAATAGAATCGGGAAAGAGTTAAACAAGTAGATTAATCCTTTTAGGAATGATGCATTTTTAATTATTCTTGCCTCCTACATAACAAAATGCGAGTCTTCTTAACATTTGGACTTAGCAACTTTTCACTCTAAGCTAGCGATAGGGGTGTCTCTATTATTTTGAACATAGCTGTACATGTAAATAAATGCATGTGTTTAGTACATATGTATGTACATTTTATATATGAGTACGATCTAAAAGCTGTGCCGTCTTGCCTAGATCAGAAGCAATGACATTTGGCAGAAGCACAGTTGGGATGACGAACGTCGCTTTTTGCTGGGTCGCATAAATGCATAAGTACATGCATATATATATATGTATATATTTATTATTCATACACCAACATCAGACATTTCACTATTGAAAACAAAAAAAAAGTTGCAATTCCACCACACACACACACACATTCACGTTGATGCAATTTGCTTTTTTTAGAGCGCGGCATGCAGCGGCATTGCGACTACATATTAACGCGAATTATTTTCATAAACTTTTTTTGTTGTTTACTAACTCGTATTACATATATACGAGTGCTAAGTATTTTCACTTAACTTTATCACTGCCGTTTTGTACGTATGTATGTATGTATGTAGCGCGCCATAGTTGTTGCTTTTAATT
>NW_016169301.1:0-17683 GCF_001687245.7 Rhagoletis zephyria
GGAGAAATATGTCATCATTATTTGATATTTTCATCCAAAGAAGTTCTCGGCACAGACGATGCGTTTTATGAAGAAGAACCTGGATCTAGATCTAGATATATGCACAGGATGCATGGATTCGAGAGACCTCGATATCGGGGGAGGTATAGCGAGTAGCATTCCACGTCATAACTTTTTCCAATGTAAAATGAACAATCAACAGATCTGAGCGCTAAAAATCCCTGGGAGTAGACGAAATATTCCCAGCTTTGCTCCAGCAGGCNAGTTTTCTTTGAGGAGTACAGACCCAGCAGTCTTACCTCTTTCCTCTTAAACACAATGGAAACATTTCAGGGACACTCTGCCGTCAGGCATCTTGGCCCAGGCCCAAAATGCGTACACGAAGGGCAAGTGCACTACACTCCTTAGAACAACGCATCGAGAAGACTTTAGAATACAAATAATATGCTCTAAGGGTATTTCTAGACCATTCAAAAATGTCTCATGTGAAGCTATTATGAATAGCATCGAATCGATAGGCCTGGTGGATTGAAAGCTTTTTAGGCCACAGGAAAATAAGAGAGGAGTGGAACGACACTAGGGTAACAAAAATAAATATAATAATAGTATAATAAAATAAAGCGCTTGGTACTTTTGCATGCCTATCGGTGTACAATAATATCTGTTCACTATTTCACCATTCACTGCGGTTGCCATTGCAGCTACCATTTAGTAAAAGCGTTGCGGTAAGCTACGTTGTTGTAATTCGATGCTTACCGCTGGCACAGTTAGCTCGTAATCTGTGTGAGTCATTATAAGATTGTGGCAGCGTCGTTGACTACGCACATTATGGAGTCGAATTGGGTCTAGCTGGCTAAGGGGAGAAACCAGAAAGGGTAAGCATGCAGCGTTCATTCGATCGACGACAGACAACGGTGCAGTCAGCCACAACCGCAACAAGTAGTGAATTTTATTTTTTATTTTGTATTTTTTTCGTTTTTGTTATGGCGAAATTGCTCAGCGATTTCGATTACAAGAACAACAACCATGGGGTCATTAATGAATGCTTCTTGTTCATGGCAACACACCACACGCACCCTCCTACTTTCAACGATTGCAATGCGCTCGAGCTGCGCCAACACTAACATAATTGTTATGCTACAATAACAACAAGCAAGTGAAAGATATGTATAACGAAATAAATAAGAGCGAAAAAAAGCCGTAGGCTAGTAAAACAACGGTATTGCTACAGCATAACAAAAACAAAAGCAAAGAAAATGAAAGTAAAACAAGTTGTGGCAGCCAGCGCGAACACAGGCTGATTGTTGATTGCTGCAACAGCAGCAATTATGCCAAATTAAACATGCATTACAACGGCCCACAGAGCAACAACAAGGCAACGCACAAAAAATGCGAGCAGCCGTATGCGGCAACTGAATTACGATTGTTGCATTTTCGCTGTTGTTGACATTTCTGGAGTATGTTGCACTAACTAAATATGTGCATAGTTGTTATCAACTTTGTTTTTGTTGTTGCTATTACGTTGCTTGTTCGCATTTCCCTATGCCAGCTGATGGGGGAGCTAAGCGCTGCGACGTTCATACGCTAGGCGATTTTACTTTCTTTTATTTCTTCTGTAGGCGACTGGCCTCATTTTCAATACATACCAATAACAACAACAACGCGCCAACGCATGCGGCATCTACATACATACAAATGTATGTGTGTCTGCCGTCTGTTGGTTGGTTGCCTATCGATTGGTGACATAATTTGCTTTGCTTTCTGTTGCGCTGCACTGTGTCGCGTTGCATGATTGATGACCGGTCGCTTTGTTGACTGATTGACAACAAAACGAGTTGCATGCATTGCTCTGTTGTTGTTGGTTGTGTAAATGTCTCGCTATGTTGCTATGTTTGCGGGCCAGATCGATGAGGTGTCCGGCTAATGAGGCGCAACTGACACACGCGAGTGCGGCAAACAAATGCATCGACCAATCAACTGACAACATTAACAACAAATGTGAATAAATAAAGCGAAAATTGACTTTAAATTGCCACTGTGACACTGGTCTAATAGTTACGATAATTTAAAAAAGTAAGTAGAGGTTTTTTCATGAAACAAATGGGGTCTCTTTGATCCACATTTTGAACAAGTTACACAAATCTTGAATTGGATCTGACTTATAGTATGTCACACATAGCCGATTTGGTTCCTAGGGCTATCAGATGAAGATGTAGTTCTACGGCAGACATCTTTATAGAGTAACATAGGTAGATGAGATCAAGAAACGGAGAGGCGATATTCGACAGGCACGTGATCTCGGTGAGATAACTTCTTGTACCAGCTTCAAGATGTTTTTGCATCAGCAAGTTTGTTTCTTTGGATGCTGTAATCCTAACGATGATCATACGTAATCCTTTGCTAATGAAAATAAGAGACTCACTGCTGTTTGGAAGTTTGCACAGCCATCCAGAGACATCTTATTTGATTTTTCTTGATAGCGTCGCGATGTAAGATACGCAAATGTCAATTCGGATTATAAAAGTAAAATTGGTTTACCAAGTGTGACCCATTTCATAGCCTCAGCTCTCGAATAGGGGATCGGGTATGAGAGTTATTCAGTTGCAATCGTCACGCTTGGCACCCATAAAGCATCGAGCTCAAGCTGAGAGATAAACAGATCAACGTGCTTATAAGTACATATCGTCACCTTAATTCACAAGGCCCTAAGCAACAAATTTTGAGTTTTACAGGAGAAACAAAAAAACCTTATGAAAAGAGTATCAAAAACAAGTAGAACTTTTTAAAAATAACATGTAACTCCATTGGTTTTGGTACTTTTAATACATCCTACCAAAATCTGTGAAAAACTCCATTTCGAAAAAAGTGTTGGTTAGGGCCTTCGTAAATTAAGGTAACGATATGTACAAATTTATATGCCCAAATTTACAGATAAAAAAACTATTGGTGCACACTTTTGCTTTATAAAAACAGGATGGAACATACTACGTATGTAAAAAAATGCACAAAAAAAAAGAATTTAAACAAGTAATTTTTAATCAAAAAACAAAACCGACTACAATTCTCATATGAATATACAAATATATATATATTTCATGATTCAGTGATCGGATCTTAACCAGATTAGTATAGGACCATCTTTGAGACACTACCTTTCCGAAGCAAAAAGAATTTTGGTTAAGAATCGGTTGACGTGGTCCAAAGTTATGTTTTTATGTTATAAAAAAAAAATAAAAGTAAAAAAATAAAAAAAAATTAAAACAAAAAACATTTCTTCCTCAAAGCCTTTCTAAAAAACCTAATGAAACTTGGATATATAAGTTTTTTTTAGAATAAAATATATTAAAAAAAAAAATAACTCCAATTAAAAAACAAAAAAGCTATCAGCTCGCTGATCGACGCTACTCTCATCTCGTCTATAAGACCTTCTTGTGTGCTATGGTCCAAGTACAAACTACAACCTTTATGGTGGTTGTGCATTTGGTATTATCCGAAAATACTTTTACTTTGGAAAGAGTAGGATGGCCCTTAGAAATACATATCAACATCATGGGAAAGCCTTTTTTAGTTGCTCCACATATAAAATAAAGAAAATTTAAACATTTGAAAATACATTTTTTTGATCGCCATCGGTATTTGAGAAAAAAAATTAGATTAATTTTTTTTACGCAAAAATTTAACAAAGGTATGACTTTGACCAGTTATAACTTAGCTGGTTTATGACTTTATATGAATAAGTTTCAATAATGGATATGTGAAAATGATCAAATTTTTCGAATTTTTGCGGGTTTTAAAAGTAAATACAAATTTTTTAAATCCTGATAGCGACCCTTAAATTTTAAAATTTGTTTGGTTGTTTTTTTCGTAGAACAAAACGAAGGGTTGCCCCATACAAAATTTAGATGTTGATCACTTAAGGAGAACCCCCTAATGTATATAGTACCGCAACTTGATATATTTTTTTTTTTTTAATTTAATAGAAGCTTTCAAGCTTAGTTTCACGCGTTTTCGCTGTCTTTAAAGCTTAATATATGGACTTTGAGGAAATGCCTCTCAATGAATAGTTTATTATAATTTTGCTTTATCAACGCGAGGCGAATTTATATCATTACTATTTCTTGTTGTTAGCAAATATTTATCGCTCCGCTTGCTGCCTGCTTACTCTTTCATAATTTCAATTAAGCACAAATGCGTTTTTAATCGCTCATTACCACATTTACCGTGTGCACACCTCGCCATTTCACGAGGCAGCACTTTAAACTAAATTTTCCTCACTTGACTGACCCAAACGCGCGTCTACATCTTCCTGCGGCTCTTGCTGCCCACCTCCGCTACCCAAAACTCTAGACATACATACGTCGCTGCTCGCTCACTCAGCGCCAGCTGGTATGAGTAACCCAAATACTTTCGATTGCATTGCATTGCATTTCGTTTTAGTTTTCATTTTCATTTTGAATTGCATATTTTTTTGCTTTTGTTTACACTTTTCGCTCATACTCGTGCTGGTACATATGCTCATATATATTTACGAGTACCATAGCTGCATTGCGCTATTTAATGTATGATTATTATATTGTATATTAACATAACACTTAGCGCAGTCAATTTTCGCACGCGACGATGCGCAAACATTTGCAAAACACTCGGACGGACAGTTTGGCGTCCGCCCGTTCGGCATGCAACATGCAACAAATGTACCAAATATACAATTGACTGCACAGCCAGCCAGCAGTCATGCAACATACCAAATATTGATGACTGCAATGGGTTTTTAAATTTCTACATTTACTTTTGCAAAAAATGTGGCAATCGACGATGTGTAATTTTCTTCATTTGCCGCACTTTTCGTTTTTGTGTTTTGTAATGTATTTTATTATGTTTCTTTTTGCATTTTATTTTACACTTCTATCTTCGTTGCAATGCCATTGTAAGCGCATTTCGTTCGCGGCAACCGGGACAGGTGAGAAAACTTTAATTAGACAGCTGCGAGCGTACATATGTGGGCAATAATTTTTATAAAATTATTACTATTTTTAAATTATCTACATTGCTCGTATGCCATTTGTGTGGTTTCTTAAGTGCTTGCTTTGAAGTGATTTATGGCAACAATTTCGAAATATGCCAAGAAATTTGAAAGTCAGCTTAGCTGGAGGTTATGGTGGCGCATATCTAAACTTTATGCAGAACAACGTCAAAACATAAAATTTATTAGCTAAAACATCGATTTTAACGATTTGAAGTTGGCTTTAGTAGGATGAGTGGAAGCTATCGCTGGGCTACAAATTAATAAAGTTATTCAAGCAGACGATAGACAGACGATAGCTATTGTTATATAATTTCATAGCTTTAGTAGCTGTCGAAGCTTTTGGAACTTTCAAATTTAGACAGATCTCTATGCAATTATTTTGAAGGGAAACCAACCTACACTGACTGGCTAGTAAAACCGGAATCGCTTTCGAGATAGATAAAGATGTTTTCTGTGTGCCTTCTAGGTTCTCGAGGAGCCTTTTTGGTAATACAGCCTATTGTTCTAGTTCGAGGTCCAATTAGGCGTATATACTTCAACTGCTACCTATATTGACGCTAGGCAACATTCAAATGAGCATTTGAGGTTTTAAAGTATGGTCACAAGGCCACAGGGAGGTGTCGTTTTTGCTTTGCTTTAGTATCTCGTAATGAACAAATTCCTAACAAAACTACACGAGTGTGATTATGATGCCCTTGAGTACACAGACGACTTGGAAGTTTTATTTAGTTACGAGAAAATACGGCAGTACACTCTCGGACGCTGAGAAAATAGCTCGTCCCATAGTTTCAAACTTGTGTGCCGATAAAAGTCTCATAGTAAGTGCTCAAAACTCTGTTCCGGTAAAGTAAACCGAGTCTGGGCTCGGACACTCATGGAGGAAAAGTGCCTGGGGTGTTATCTCTCCTGCTGTGGAACCTCATGCTAAACGAATTCCTGCTCCACAAATCGAAAGCCACTACGGTCGTTGCATATGCAGATGACTCCCTCCCTTAATGGAACAAATCTTGAATTGTAAAAAGAGTTTGGGGGTTATTCTCGAATTTAAACTTTCCTGGAAAAGGAACACCGAAGAGCGGAGAAAAAAGGCGCTCAATTCGCTCTACTTCTGTAAATCTACGATTGAGAAAGATTGAGGGCTATATTACACTGGATTAATACGGCTATAGTTAGACCTATTCTTACCTGTGGTGGCCAGGTATGGTGGCAGGCGGTTGACACCAAAGCCCATCTACTCAACCTGCAAAAGATGCAGGTGCGAAAAGCACAACGCCTATGCACAACGGAGGAGATTTACTCAACGGCTCAGGCGGCTCTAGAGACACTTCTGGACATTCCACCCATTGATTTATTTATACGTTAAAAATACCTCAGCTAAAAGCGCTCTACGACTCAGGGCGTCTAACAGGCTATGAACAAATTGCAAGGGTCTCTCGACAGAGTGGGGTGGAGTACAGTAGCTGTTTAACTCGAAACTTCGATGTCTATTTCCCCGACATAAGTGACTGCGAACTTAGTATTGCTCTCAGCGATAACGAAATACCCATTTTCACGGACACTGAACCATTAGCCACATGGCCGCATGGTTTGGAGCTCTGCATAACAATTTCTGCAGAAGCTGCAGAGATGTGGAGGAGATAGAATCCATTCAGCACTTCCTTTGCAAGTGCCCAGCATTATGAGGAAAACACCTCAAGTTTCTGGGGGCCGTTGCTTCGAGAGCCTGGATATCTTGGGGGAAGCTCCTCTGGAAGGACTCCTAGGATTCGCCACAGAATCATAATGGTTCTAGGACACGTAGGGATAGGAATACGGTAACCCCCTTGGGTATGGCAATGAGCCTTTGTGGCCTCCGCGTAATTTTTTCTCAGAGCTGCCCGTTTAACCTAACCTAACCTAACCTAACCTAGCCTAGTATAGATCAATATAAATACCACTATCACTATCATCGCTATCACCGCTGTAAAACGAATCTTTCCGACACTAAAGTCTGCCTTTCTATTTTATTATATTTAATCTTTATAATAACATTTTCAACTGATTTATCGCACAACATTTTCCAAAATCAATTTTTAATTAACTTCATTCGATTTGTGAATGCTTTTTTTTTAGTTGCTTAGAAGAAGTTAATTTGATTACGCTATTAAAAATCTATAAGTAAAAAATAATTTATTAACTTGAATTTTGCATCTAACCGAAAATTTTGCAAAGCTTACCATAAGTACTTGCAAGCGCTGTGGATTCGACATCTGAGGTTTTCACAGTTGCCTTAAAGATTGTGTGGTTTTGGTTTTGACTTTAAAGCATGTATGTATGTCTTTTCAACTAGTTTTGCAAATGTTTTTTTTTTTGTTTTTCTACTTATTTTTGTTGTGTATCTTCCACACAATAACGGTGTTTAATATCTGACACAATGAGGCAATAATTTATTTGGTACTAAAATTGGCAACTCAATGGTGCAGTGCAAAACGTACATAATACTATGTACACACCTACATACACAAATGCTATAGTTTTTAAAGTTTCTATTTTTGTTGTTATTGCTGTTATTGTTGTAGTGATTGTGATGTGCGCGCACACACATTGTGATATACGAGCTTGTGCAACTGACATCTAAAATGTGTTAATTTCATTTGCAATGCTTTGGGGCAACATTTTGTATTTGCATATCAAATATATGCGTAAATAGATAGCTTTATGCGGATTTGTGTGTGTGTACATACAATATACATACATACACTGGCATTTATAGGAGGTTAATGCGTGTATAAAACTTTAATGTTTACAGTATACCTATGAAAAGTTGCCTTTATAAAAATGTCTAAAAGCATATCTAAATACTAAATACATACTTATGTACATTAGACCGTATCAAGTAAAACGAAGGATTTTTTTCCTTTGGTCCAAGGACCGAGAATGCGTCCCAGTTTCGGTTTAGTTCTGTATGAGAACAAAATGTCAAGAATGTTCCCACAAAACAACCAAATGAAAACAAAAGTATTGAGAGCAGTGTGAACGGGAACAAAATGAGCACAAAAGGTTTGGGAACCTTTCCGTAAAGAGTAAAATGCGAACAAAACTATCGGGTGTGTTCTTAAGAAGAACAGAATGAGAGCGAAGCATTCGGGAACGTTTCCAATGAGAACTAAAGTATCAAGAACGTTTTCAAAACGGATCAAATTAGAGCGAAATTCTGCGGAACGTTCTGCTAGAGAACAAAACGAGAACAAATTAACAAATTTGTGAACTTAACATTAAGAGTCAGACGGGAGTCTGCGTTTTGGGATGAAAAATTGTTTCGGTGAGAGCCATGATTGTTAATTCTAAGCAAGAAGAAGTATGGATCATTTCAACTTCCAGATCGTTTGTAATTAGTGTGCGCCGTCCATTTATGGAACAATTTTTCATTTTTCGTAGACTTAATTTGGTTAATTATCTTTCAGTTCTTTTTTGATTAATTGTAATATTCAAACATTTCAAACTAATGAGCGCCATGTGAAAAATTTTGTTCTCGCTTCCATCTTCTGCGAATAGTTCAGAGAAGACTCGCTCCCGTTTGGTCCTCTGTCAGAAAGTTCCTGAAGCTTCAGTTCCCAAAATCTTCGTTGAGCGAAAGTTCCTTAGACTTTTGTGTCCGTTTAGTTCTTTTCCAAAACGTTGCGGAGACTTTTGTTCCCATTTTGTTCTCCTAGGAATGTTTCGGAAAGTATTATTCGCATTTTGTTATTTTCAGAAATGTTCCACAATGTTTTATTCTTATATACTTCCCATTTAGAATGCTATTGACAGGTTTGTTCTTATTTTAGTTATAGTTTTAAACGTTCATGGCATTTTGTTTCGATAAAATATATGTGAGTCCTTGAAAATTAATATTTTTCAATCGGCAAACTCTGCTTCTCCTCAGGAGACTTCAAAAAATACTACTCAATTGGTTATTTGAAATTTGTTTAATATTCACGATTTCTCATGGGGTTTTGGAGGAACCATACAAAATTGTTAATATTAATAAACTTTTAAATATACAATTGGTTATTTTTTCTTGAAGTCTCCTGAAGCGAAAAAGAGTTTGATTTTCAAGGGTTCTATACCATTTCTACGAAAAATTGTTTTTTTCCCCATATAAAATACATGGGAGACTTTGAGCGCTTTGACCGACCTCTAAATCTTTTTTGATTGACCTAAAACTTTGTATAGTTTAGTCTTTAGGCTATTCACACATTTCTAGTGAGGGAGACCGAAAATCCAAACACTTTTATTTTTCTCCATATAAGTAAGGGCCATCCTATAATGTACATATGCATTTTATTTCAAATTAGTGCAACAATCTGAAAAGTCTTTGTTGTCAGCAAACAAAACAAAAACATACCTACCTGAATACGTATATTTATGTACTTATGTATATTAGGGTGGTCCAAAATGCACGTGAAAAAGCAAAGTTGAATTTGAATGCTCTAAGCACTCAAAATTTTCCATGTATTTTATATGGGGAAAATATTATTCCATCGGCAAACTCAGCTTCTCTTCAGAAGACTCCCAGTAATAATACCCAATTGTTTAGTTAGCCTTTTTTTATAGTAACTATATCTTATAGGTCCGCCAAAAAAACTCCTGAAAATGCAATGGGTGACCCATAAAAGATCGTTAGTATTAAGAAATGGTTAAATGAACAATGGGGTTTTGTCTCCTGTAGTCTCCTGAAGAGAAACCGAGCTCCAATCAAAAATATTGATTTTCAATAATTCTATAACATTTCTACGAAAACTTGTTTTTTTTTCATATTAAATACATGCAAATCTTTGAGCGCTGTGGGCGACCTCTAAACATGTTTTGATTTCAAAATAAAAAAACAGGTGCATATTTTTTTCAGTATAGCACAATCCGAAGGGCTGAGAGAATTAAAATTCGGACTTTACATTTTTCTTTGGACCACCCTAATGCACACTTGCATTTGTGCATGTTTAGGTAAAATATATAAATAAAATTTAAAAGCTTCAAATTCAAAGCCAACAAACAAGATTCTCATCAGAAACTCAATTTCAGCTTGTTAGTCATACTAGTAAAGTTAAAAAAATAAAAAAAAACAATCAAACAGCAAGAAGGCCTTGCCGGTAACATGTAGAAAAGCAAAATAAACTAACAACTAATAAAACTGAATGAGGACATGGAATTGTAACATTATTTTAAATATGTATACACACATATGTATGTATGTATGTATATTTCAAAATGGCAAAACAATATTTGAGGAAGGTGTCGAAAACCGCAATAGATTTTCCAATTCAACCGGCTATCTTCTCATCCAAGGAAATGTGAAGCAACGCGGGAATGGCCAAAATTTCTAATCTCACTCAGAGCGCTTTATAAATTTTTGGCGGGAACACTTTCCTCCTATCCTGATAAGCCGTTTGCCATCCGTGATGAACTTATCTGTAGTCAGTTGGGTCTGTTGACTTTACTTTTATTTTATGCTCTATTGACCCTGTCGCCCCTTTCCCTGCACTCGTTTATGTTCGAGTCGGAATTAAGTCCGATTTATGTAATTTATTAAAGTTTTTCCACAGTCGCAGAAAATTTATTTCCCGTGAAATATTATGTAGAGTATAGTAACTGGAATCGCGAATAGAACATATTGCCGCACTTACGGCGTGTCCAGGCCACCTCAATGAGTCCATATTTATTGCCGGATTTATACTTGATCTACACTGAACCTAATGTAGGCCTTTGTAACAGAGCTAACCAACTAAATTTGATTTACTACCTCTCATTCATTAATTTCATTAAAAAAAATAATTGCTGTTGCAAGAAAATTAAATTAAAATGGGAAGGCTTGTTAATAAAATTTTCAGTTACGTTCAGAATAGATGTGATAATTGAAATGCTTCACTTACCACTGAGAAACTGGAATCTGAAATGAGAAATAACAAAATTAGCCAAAATTATATTTTATTTAAAATATGTGTTATTATACTTAATAGATTTTAACAAAACAATTGCAGACACATTTGTTGAAGTTTTAACGAATTCTTTGCGCTTATCATTATTTCTATAGATATGAGTAAATCTCACGAACGTCTATTTAGGCGAAAAAGTGCCGAAATTACTAATTTTTTCTTTTTTTCACTCGATAAAACCATAGTTGCTTTTTTTTTAATAACTTTGGGAAGTTTTCATATATAATGTTCATATAAGAGGCAATGGACGTTGGCAACAAATACAACATATCTGTAAAGTTTCAAGAGTGTGCCACCAAATTGAAAAAAATAAATAAATACAGCATGCAGAATAACTATCGCAGCTATTTTGAAATTTTTGAAATTTAAAATTTTTTTTTTTAATTTTTATAGTTTACATACTTCAAAATCTTAAAATTAAACGGTGAAAATAGTCTTGCCAAAACCAACGGCCTAGTGTAATAAAACTACTGGGCCACCAAATGAAAACAAAAAATTACATTGTGTAAAAGCTGACTATGATTTGAGAAACTTAAATTCCATTTTTACAATTTTAATTGGCACACTCGAAATTCATTCTATAATTGATATATACATAAAGAAAGTAATACAAAGGTGTATAAGGAATACTGTGTAAAAATCTTCCATGCCAATATTTAAATACTTTGAAATTATATGACTTTTAAATTGACGCGTTCCAGGAAATGTGAAAGCTGACTGTGTATGGTGATACGGGACGTATACGTTACATACGCAACTACGTATGTATACATATATAAGCACGAGTTGTTGTTCTTACTTTTTTTAGTATATCTTTTTTAAAGTTTTCATTTAAACACCATTTCGCGATGGAATCTAACAACTTGTAAGATTTTTTTATTCGCTTTAACATTATTTGAGCTTACAACTTTCAGATTCTCAACGCGTAAAGTAAAGGTAATAGATATTATCTATGTACCAAAAATTCAAACACTATACATATACATATGTATGTGTGATTAACATCAACAATTTTAAGACTCACATATCTAAGTATGCATCTGTATAGCAGTCGCTTGTAATTAGTAAAATTCGCATTCGATTTGCCTCTAACTGAAGGTTAACATATTAAGGATATTCAATATGTATGTTTGTAGCTATTGATTCATGTACTTAAATTGCATTCTCAAATGTCAAATGAGCCAAGCAAATGAGCTGAACATGAGATTCGAATAAGGAATGCACACCCACACACGCACACACTCTTACCCATTTGGAGCAAATTTGTTAATTACATGCAATGCAACAACAATGTCAACTGCAATTACATAAACAAATAGCGCAAAAACAAGTACAAGCACTAAACCGAGCACCATTTGGCAACAACAGAGTATATGGCAATGAGATAGTAATATTTAATGTCAACTATTTAATTGGCAAATTTGGCAAATTGAATCGAAAGGCATGTAACCTAATGAAAAGAAGAACGGAGGAATTAAGCGAATAAAGACAAAGAAACCCATTTGGAGGAATTAAGGGCGATGAATGGAAACTGAACTAAAGAAAAAAAAACGCACATATGTAAATACACATAAAGTACATAAGAGAGAAATATACTTTGAAAAAGAAAATGAGCATGAAAGCACCCAAAACTCTAGGAGTACAGGGAGAAAAGTTTGTTCATGTTAAGCAGTAAAGTGTTTGACTAAACACTTCAAAGACAGAAAATGCTCTCTCAGATAAGCAATATCCATTTGGACCAGTCATGCTCAGGGAAAGCTTTTACCCTGTGCGTGTCTACAGAGAGCTTTGAAGAGTTCCGCCCGTGGACGCTGTTTTTAGCATCACTGATTTGGATGTAACTGGAGGGAGCTTTTAGTCAGAGAAAAAGCTCTATCGATCATCTCTGCTTTACTGCAAAGTTCATCAGCAGGTAGAGCTTTTACGCTGTGCGCGTGTAACAAAAATGTATGGAAACCTTAAAAAAGATTTTGCTCAACCAAAACCAAAACATATCTCGCAGGAAAGCACTTTAAAGCTTTTAGGAGACTTTATATCGTTTACGGGCACTACCGCTGGCAAAGCTCTCTCTGCCCGTCGCTGCTTTATATGGATTCGCTTCAAGCAAAATGCTCTCTCTAACTGTCAGTACACTGGATCAGTGACAACAAGAAGGAGCTTTTGTCCTGTAAGCATTTTTATAGAAAGCTTTAAAAAGCTTATAATTACATGAGTACCTTTTACATATGCTAATAGATCGGTGATGCTCAAAACTGCGTTCAGGGGCGGAACTCTTCAAAGCTTTCTGCAGATTTTATATGGACGCGTAAAGCTCCCTCTGAGCATCACTGACATATATACACAAATCCCCAAATAACCACCTTCCAATATTTCAGTTTGTAATTTTTCCATTTCTTTGACATTTACATCGTCGTGGCGAAATTGAATTAATTCAAATAATTATACGCCTCGCTGAATAGCTAATTAAGCACATGCCGTCGATTAACTTACATCTATGTATATGTATGTACTGTTGAATATACAAGTTTGTGGATTTGAAAATGAATGAAATGAATAAATGGATTTGAAGTCTCCGAGAATTCGCTACCATCTTTCACATCAACTGGGTAAAAAATAGGTAGGCCCCCGCTGCAGCAATCAGCAACAAGCTTCAAAGCAAGAAAAAGACCTTGAAGTTACCTGTCGGGCAGCACGACCGATAGCTAACTACACTCAATTCGCACAGAGTCGGCTTAGATCCGAAGCTTCCAGATAGCTACCCCGTATGCCTAATTTTGGCTTTTTATCAGTGCCAGAAACCATTAGTGTATGTGTGCAAAATGATTGATATTCCTTTATCCCTGCAAAGGGACGGAAAAGTAAGACCGAAACTTCTTGAATAGTCTCGAGTGGCGTAAGATTTATGTCAAGCAGTGTCAGTTTTCCTTGCTCTAAAGATCTCAAGAACGTGTGTTCTGCATCATCTATCTCGACGTCGTATGTGCAACTTTTTGTCTCCACTTTCCCCATTCTGTGCAGATATTTACGAAAATATCCGTGTCCGGATAGCAGTTGAAGATGTAACAGTTTACGTCTCCGTGGCCACTTGACACCCATTGATATATTTTTGGAATGAGCTTTGCATTTCTATTTCTTCGGATGTTTCCGCTTCTGAGACTGCCCGGTATGCTGAGGTCACCTTGAATTTCGTTGTTCTTTGTACGGCGTACAGTAATTTCCTTATCTTTTCAGTTCTTGGCGCATCTGACCAGATTCTGCTACCACAAGAGGATGATGGACGTCGTTGTGTCCATCAAAAGCTTTATTTTGCTTTGCTTTCGCCCACCTATGTTTGCCATTAGTTTATTAAGGTAGCCTGTGGGCTTTGATGCCTTTTCCGCCGCATATTATATTTGTGCCCAGTACGTTAATTTTTGGTCCAAACGTAGTCCCAGATATTTCACAGCTTTTTTTTGTGGTAATTGTTGTATCATATTTAGGCTCTCATTCCGATATCCAGTGGAATATGTCTTCTTGTTGGAAGGAGGATCTCCGTTTTTTCCATTGCTAGCGTAAGAAATCGGGTCTTCCGAGGGGCGACCTCTATGTGCAAAAAACTTTATCTTTCTTATCTTTTTGATGTTAGTCGGAAACTGGGCCCTGCGGCGTTATTCTAACAACTACATCACAGCGGCTGCACTTTACGAACGTATATCAATTGCAGATACCTCTACTACACAGTATTTATAACCTCCTACACACGCACACTTATGCATTAGATTGCAAATAAATTAATATTCCCCCGCAAGCGGATTGAAGCTAGTACTACACTGCTTGCGCTTACTCATCCTCAAACTATTTGCTTGTGAGTTATTATCTCCAGTGACAAGCCAAAAAGGATTGCTCATTCCTCAAGTCAAGTGCAACAACAAACAGAACACCACAGCCATACACATTCATTTGAATGCGCTTATAATCGCTTGTCTCCTCGCTTACTTGGTTGCTTGTCCTTTTCTTGGCTTGCCTCTAACTCGTTCAATTTCCTTCCTTCCTTCCGTCTCACATTCTTCCTTCCTTTGGTGCTCCTCTCCTGTTCGCCCACTTTAACCTACACGCTGCTCTGCCTATTTTGTCTGGCACTTCCTTTGATAGCCTCAATGTCTGTCTGTTTGCCTGTCTTCTGTTCGCTTGGTGTACAAATAATAATAATAATACCCACTCGCTGATATGATTAAGCATCCTACACAGTATGAAGCTGCCTTGTCACTAAGCTCATATACCTCTAGTCACATACAAGTGCACACATGCAAGCATTAGTCATTGCGTTCGAGTCAACACAGGCAGCTTCACAGTGGGAAGCCATGACTGAATTCTCATGCCACACAATTGACTCCGATTACCCTCTCTCACCCTGCTTTTGTCTTGCCTCCTTTACATTTTGATGCATGCATTGTTGCTCATATTTTATGAATATATGTGTGTAAATATACCTACATATGTGTTTGTGTATTGGTATGTCTGGCTTGCCCTCTATTACCGCAATAGCGCTACCGCGTAATGTGACTTTGTTACCATAACTGGTAACAACAATAAACATGCTACAAATACAACGAGAATAAATCTTTGATACATACTTATATATTACATATATTTGCTCGCTTCTAATGCGACTGCGAAGAAATTCTGTGTCTATGCCTTTAAGTGCCACTCGTACGTAATCGCTCTGATATATAAATATTAGATAATTCGATAGTTTGAATTTTCCTAATTTTTATAGGGGCCTAAGTTTTCGAATTAATTTTCGTAATTGTGAGAGAGGGTACTCTCAAGGGTATCTCGCCTGAGCACTGGCCGAAAACCCCGACTTACAAAGTTGCATAGTCTTTCTGGTTGGTGTTGCGCCATTAGCGGTTAAAGGAGATTCTTAAACTAACTAAACGTCATCTCTCCATGCTACGAGTAACAGCAGTCTCTATAGGTCACTGTCTAATAGGAACTCATACGATACGAATTTTAGCATTACCATAAAGGGTCCACTATATTGGTATGAGCTGAAGTGATTGAGATCTTAAGGTCCTCAACTTTACATAGGTCACCAAAAAATAGCGACCAAGGATGCCTCAACCTGTTCCTAGATGAAAAAGTACGCACTCTGCATATTTAACTACAAGAATTAGAGTTCCAATGATCTAAATTGTATGCTTCTTTTCCAGAGAATGTAAAGTTCGAAACCTTTTTCAATTCCACCTAGGCAAGCTTACTTAGATCAGAATCAAACATTTATTTGCTATAAAACAGGCCACTGTTCTTCTTCTTCTCCCAAAGGAACTTACGCGGTCATGCTTCCCCCTTTCAAGTCCTTTCCAGTGGGGTTAAGTCTAGACGGAGGTTACTACTAGCCAACTGTATGTCACTGAAAATAAAAACCTCTTTAATGGGTATACCGGCCTCGTGTATATTTACAGCCTCCGCAATAACTGAAACCTCAGGAACCAGAAAGGATCAGTACATTGACGACAGGGCGCTAAACTTGGGTTAAAGCCTCATACTGACGGTGCTGGGGCTAAATGCTTTCTTCTCTTAACAACTGTTGGCTCTCTTGTACGAATACAGACCTAACGAAGCCCTGCTGCAACGCTGAGCTTTGTATGAGCTGAGCTATTTGCTCATCCAGAGTACCGCCTAAAAATTTAATTTAGAACACAGTCTGTTCGTCTCCGTTGGAATTACCGACTGAGTTTTATAACATTTTCTAAAGAGCGCAAGATTGACTTTTCCCGCACAAACGCAGAGTCAATAGCGCACTAGGCTCCTTACTGTGTTATGCGAATCCTTATGCATTGAGTCATGCGGTGTCAGGAGTCACCTGTGATCGGGAAACATGCTTTGTGCTCTATTTTAGTGTTTTGAGTTAGCCGTTCACAGTCTACATGGAAGTTCACAAAGCTCCTCGTCCAAAGAGCAGTTAATCTAGTTAAAAGGTGGTCTGCGACTTATCTTGAAGTGGTACACAGATGGCTCTAAGGCTCCTGAGAATATTGAAGCAGGCGTTTATGGCCCTAGACTGAAGCTGTCGGCATGGGCGTAGCCAGGTAGGGGCAGGGGGGTGCTCGGGCCCCCCCCCCCTAACTTTCAAATTTTCCTTATATATATATAAAATAGTCCCCTGAAAGGCCAGCTTAATAGGGTCGAGCCCCCCCTAAATTTCATTCTGGCTACGCGATGGCTGTCGGTGCTTATGGGGACCTTCCAAGCGGAAGTCACTGCCATTAGTCTGTGTGCTGAGGTCTATATTCGCAAAAATTATCGAAGTGAGAGGATCCTAACTTCAAGTGATGGTCAGGCGGCACTCAAGGCTCTCTCATCCCACTAGGTCAAATACTAGAGTGTGTAGTAGAGAAGCTTAATACTCCGGCTGAGAATAATGCAATCCAATTTCTATGGGTAACTAGACATATGGGAGAAAAGTAGCTGATGCATACGTATTTGTGATGGAAACGAAGAACTACAAAAGTACACTCGCGCCGATCAGAGTTGCTTTGTCGGCAACTTCTCCTTCTAGGATTTAAGGTGAATGAGAAAGAACTAAAACTTAATGACAGCTTTCGCATCTCTCAGGTCTTTTGGGTTTTCAGAGTGATAATAACAAATAAATGAAATTAAGGATAGCGAAAATTAAATGCTTACCGCCTTTCGCCTCACATATACTCCGGTTCTGAAAAAAAAA
>NW_016169303.1:0-2606 GCF_001687245.7 Rhagoletis zephyria
TGGTAATTAAGTTAAATAATTACAATTTTTCAGAAACAAAATCGAAAGGCGACATATAAAAAAGCACGCAAAGAAGAAATGTCTGGCAATACCAGCAAAGTTTTGAGACGATTTTGCGACGACTGCTAGAAAGGGGTGCTCACAGTTTGATGCTAAAGATGTCTCAAAATGTAGACGTCTACATTTTCAGACACAATTTGGAACGAACTGTGAACACCCCAAATGAAAAGTTTGTTCCATTTATTCGGGTTCGTCTCTGTTTTTGTTTCATATCGATCAAAGCATTCCAGTGATGGAAAATCAAAATTAGAAGTTGGACTTAACTTTTCCGATAAAATGTGCCTAAATGCAGGTCAATATGCCAATAAATTAAAAATCGTCGATAGGTACCATTTCCTATATATATATACAATACTTTTTGCATATTCTTATATGCATTCTTTCTTTTATGAAGAGTACGCTCAATAGAAAGATCCTCTTTATATACCCTTAGCAAATGACACAATATTGAGAAGTATTTTATCAATAGTAAAATACATTTTGCTATCATTGGGAAAATATAACTTTACAAAACAAAACGTAAGAGAGTGTACATACATAAATATTATATATGTAAATCAATTTTCACGAAAATAGCAACGCGATATATTGACAAATTTTGACAATTTAATAACTTTTTATGTAATTTTAGCTTTTTTATATGAACATAGTTAATTTAGCAACCAAAAGCATAAAATCAAAGTCTCAAACTTTCTACAAAAAAAATGTAAAATTTAAAACATTGTTGTCAGCATTTTTAGAAAACCTTCAGATTATAGCCCATTCAATTGTTGTATAATATAGTACAGGCTTAAAGTGGCTAGAAATTCGCATTGGTTTTTAATTTTTATGTTTTGCAATTCCTTTATACATATTACAATTGTATGTTCAAAAATTTCAGTATGCTTTATATATGTAGAAGTGTAACAACTTCAATGCAAAAAGTGCCCAAAAATTAACGCGATTTTGAGCCATTTAATACTTCCACTTTATTATACTAAAGTTAATAGACTATAAAAATGCATACCCGAAAATACTTGTGTAGTTAAAATAAAATACGTAAGAACAAAAATCGTCGTTCAATCATTAACCCCGAATTACTAAAATATAAAGCATCAGTATAATTTATTACTAAAGTATTTACAGGTTAAATACCCAACCGTCTTTATAGCCAACTTATTCCTGTTTTTGGTTTTAATTAAATTTTTAAATGAAAAAATGCGCCCAACGCAAGCTGAAGAATGTGACAAAGATATGAAACACATTTGGAAACATGAACTCATTCTAACACAGCTAATGCTCTATATTCCCGACTGATGGCTTCTGCATATATCATCTCGCCTTCAGGAAATAATTTTATAGATATAGGTACAAAATTATTCGTATCGCCAGAGTTTACGGCATTTGGGTCGAAAGCCGAAACGGCTTTAAAAAATTTGATTATCTTGGTTCTCTTTCTTTGCAAAATTTAACATTAAATTGTAAAGAATTTAATTTAAAAAAACTTAATTTCAGTTTCTGTAAAATTTTCTGTAGTAAGAAATATTTCGGCGTCTGTTCCACATAAAATATGCACCTAAAATGGGTATATGTTTATTTAAATCTAAAGTATATATTAAATGAGATTCAATATTTGCTTGCTCGCGACAATTTTGTTTAAACAAAATCTGTAAGCGTATATGCAGAACGTGAATGAAAGCTTCTTCTGCTTGGATCTCTATGTTTATATCATTTATCAATTTAACCCTCTAGTAGGCTGACCCGCCTCCAGACGCTCGTTAACTAAACACCTTTTTTAGTGCACCCATACTAATTTTTATCTATATTCGTAAGGCACGAGCTTTAGACAAAAATCGTACCCTTACGGCGAAGCAAATTTGAATCCGTTATGTCAATCCGTTTTATTTTAATCGGCAGTTGAATTACAGATTGTAAAAGACACGGTTAAAATTAATTATTTCTTGCTATTTAGTAATTTCGTAATTAAAGAAATTTTTTCTTTTGAAAAATTTTTTGATATAAAAAAATTCGGTGGATTTCGTAGTTAAAAGCACCGTATTTTGACATAAGTATTATGATTATGTCACCATTCGAAATGGAGAAAATTGCTTTCGAACACAGACCGTCGTTTTCGTCACAGTTTTTGTTTCATATCGAGCAAAGCATGCTACGTTCATGCGAATGTGATACGGCGAAAGATCTGCAAAACAAAAATGTTGCTTTTGCCTTTGTACCAGTGATGGAAAAGTAGGCACAATAGTGCCGTTTTTGGCAATTTAATTCACAGAGGCATTTTGGCACAATTAAATAATCCTGTTTTGGTACAATCATAAATTATAGACACTTAGCATCATATGCCAATTTACTATATAACAAACAATCACATACTACATTATAGATTAAAAAATTAAAAAAATTTATATGTTTTTGTTATTTTGTTGGCCTTTATGACAATTATATTCAACAATTTATATTGGGCTCGAGGCCGTTTTAAATAAAAATTTGTATTGTGGAAAAGCAACAATAATTTGAAAAAATGGTAGAAGTGATAGCTATTTCGGAAATCA
>NW_016169303.1:8596-17679 GCF_001687245.7 Rhagoletis zephyria
TATCAAAACAAATTCTATGGGACTGAGAAATATTATTTTCTACTTTTTAGCCCATTTATAAAAGCGTTGTATATTAAAAAGTTTTTTTTATATTATTTATTTTCTACTTTTTAGTCCTGTCTGTATAAAATTTTGCGATAGATATTAAAATAATTCAACGATATTAATAGAAAGGTGCACACACATGCATTTACATATGTATGTACACACAAACGAGCACCAATTAATTTTATTTAAAGAAATGGCGTGTCGTCTATTTCCGCTGTAGCGAACGTAGTACATAGGCGACATCTAGATGTCATCTACCTCACCCCATTCACTACAGATGTCGCCCTATGCACTATGCTTTTTTATAGGAACTTTTCAAAGCAAAGGTTTTATGGTGTCGGACACACAACATTGAAAGTTTCTGGATCCACAACATTGAAAGTTTCTGGAGCCACAACATTGCAAGTTGATAAAAGCGTTGTAAAATAGTAGCGATTTTTTTGTATGTACATTAGACTGCATCACTCCCCATACAAAAAAAAAAATCGGTACTGTGTTTCCATTGGAATTTTAAAATCTATTATATTTTAAGACGCCCACCAAAATATTTCGGGAATATATTAAGATTTACGTGAGCTGAACCGATTTGAAAATACCGCCAAAAATTGTTTTTTTTTTATAAATAAAAATAGCTTTTTTAAGATTTTTTTTAAGCCCCCTCATATGAAAAAACAATTTACATAAGTTTAAAAAGTTGCATACAAATATTTTAAAAAATTTGAAAAAAATTCTGAACGGAATCGTAATAATCAAATTTTTGATGCCGTTTTTTTAACTTCTTCAGAGATTGGTATAAGAAAAACTTGAATAACTGAACCTAAACTCCTTCGATTTGAGCTTGTGAAGTGTCTTTGGAAAGGTATTTTCTGAATAAACTGATTCAAACGATGAAAGAGAAAGGTAGGATGAACGAACGTCATTCAAATTTGAATTAAGATGTGTCGGTCTTGGAAAAAAAAAATTCGGACACGAATGGCTTTTTTTTGACAGAAATCAAAACAGTGGGAAAATAGTTTTCTATTGAGATCCCATAAGTCCAAATCAGAATAGTTTTGGCCCAGTTATTCAAGATTTTCGTAAATTATTCTTTGAAAAAAGTAAAAAAAAACAGCATCAAAAATCTCATCATTACGATTCCGTTGAAACGATTTTTAAATATTTTTATACAGATTTTTAAACCTAATCTGTTTTATCATCTTAGGTTACTTTTTTCAAAAAGTTCTTTAAGAAAATATTTTTATTCATAAAAAATTACATTTTTACCTTACACTTAAATCTTAATATTTTTTCGAAATATTTTGGTGGGCATCTTAAAATATAATAAATTTTGTAATCCTGGTGGAAAAACCGCAACTTTTTTTGGTGCTGCAGTCTAATATAGTACATCCATAAATACATACTTGTGCACGTACTGGTGTGGTCTCACATTTCTACGCTTCTCAATTACCTTTTAATTTGGTCAAAAAAAGGGTAAGTCCCAGAAAATATTTTATATTTTTAAACTTTTTATTGGACCTTGTTTATACCTCCGCAAGAAACGCATTATCATATACCCAATTTGACTCAANTTTATTATAATAATGATTGTAATTAAAAACTGTATTAAGAATACAAGCCCTTTTTGACTTCGCGTTAAATGAACGATGCGTTTATACGTATTTTCTAACCGATGTGAGAAATAAAAAACCGATTTACAAAAAAAAATCAATGTGAGTCAATACTAGTGTAACCAGTCGATCACAAAAAGCGAGGCTAAATTGATTTTGAAAAAAGGTTAGAAATAGTTGTGCCCTGAAAAAATGAATTTTAAAAGAAGTCAGTATGTTTATTCCTTAAAAACTCTTCGCCACTTAGGAAAAGTTCCGTGAGCACGATTTTCTTTAAATAAATTTTTAAATCAATCCCATCAAAATACAAAGTAATATCTTTCTTAGCAAAATGGAGTTCAATTTGGGATACAAAAAACCAAAAAACAAATTCCAATATGAATATGGTTGTTTGCTACATAAGAGTGCGCGCAATGTAATACGCCAACAAATCAATTGTTTCGAAAATACGGTTTAAGCATATATGTAATACTTCTATATTGGCAGTAAGCTAACTTCTCAATGTGTAAGCATTCCGAAATCAAAGCGAGACAGTCTAGTACCGTTTTTGTCANCACATATTTCTTTTAAGCAAACCAAATCTGCTGTTTTCATTCGAAATTTGCTTAACAACTATTTTGCGCGATTCAACGAAATGGGAGCGAACAATAAATAAGTCAAATTTATTATAAATTGGTTTTGAAAAAAGGTTAGAAAAAGTTGTGCCCTTAAAAAAATGAATTTTAAAAGAAGTCAGTATGTTTATTCCTTAAAAACTCTTCGCCAGTTAGGAAAAGTTCCGCGAGCCCGATTTTCTTTAAATAAATTTTTAAATCAATTTCATCAAAATGCAAAGTAATATCTTTCTTAGCAAAATGGAGTTCAATTTGGGATACAAAAAACCAAAAAACAAATTCCAATATAAATATGGTTGTTTGCTACATAAGAGTGCGCGCAATGTAATACGCCAACAAATCAATTGTTTCGAAAATACAGTTTAAGCACNATTTGGGATACAAAAAACCAAAAAACAAATTCCAATATGAATATGGTTGTTTGCTACATAAGAGTGCGCGCAATGTAATACGCCAACAAATCAATTGTTTCGAAAATACGGTTTAAGCATATATGTAATACTTCTATATTGGCAGTAAGCTAACTTCTCAATGTGTAAGCATTCCGAAATCAAAGCGAGACAGTCTAGTACCGTTTTTGTCAATGTATGGTGTACTTGAGTGCCATTTTTGTATATGTGTTGTGTACAAGTTTATTTATAAACGTATGTGTTCCTATTCTTTCGTACGTGTTTATTGATATATCTGTACGGTAGTGTTTTCGGACGGTACTAGCTCTTACTGCCAATATAGGAGTACTGCATATATGAGTTTAAGGCAAATTTCATAGTGCAATTTTTTTAAACCTAAGAAAGTATATTCTCAAGGATATAAATAGTACTTTGCCCTGTTTTTAAAAATTTGAACGGTAAACATTAGGTTTTCAAAAGTTAAGTAATATTTTAATAATAATAATAATAGATTGGCGCTTACACATATGTTAGTGTTTGGCCGAGCTTCTCCTCCGATTTGTGGCGTGCGCCTTGATGTTGTCACACAAAGCGGAGGGACCTACAGTTTTACGCCGACTCCGAACGGCGATTGTATTTTTATGAGCTGTTTTCATGGCAGAAATACACTCGGAGGTTTGCCATTGCCTGCCGAGGGACGACCACTGTTAAGAAAAAACCTTTTTTCTATATTTTTGTGCGATGTTGCTTTGACCAGGGCTTGAACCCGGGTGTTGCGGAGTGGAAGCGCGCACTGCTTACCACTACACCACAGCGGCCGACATTGTTATTATTATTATTTGTCAATGTTATTGTGGCTTGTTAACATTATTATTATTATTAAATACCCGGCGAGCTTCACTTCGCCTTAAAAGTGTTTTTGTGTTGTTAGAAGGGACTTTCAAACTAATTTTCGATTTATGAAGCATTCTTTATTTTTTATCAGGGACGGTAATCACTACGAGTAGAATAATTTAAATCAGTATTTAGCCATTGGGTTTTGATTTATTATTATTTTCTTTTAATAATAATTATTATTATCGAGTTCAATTTTTTCGCTTAGCGGAAATAATTATTATTTGATTTTTATTTTGTCGATCAAAAATAATGATTATTTTATGATTTTTATTTTTTCGATCAGAGATACATAAATACTATAATTGAGTGCTATTTTGCCACTTAAAAATAATGATTATCTATAAAATTTAAAAGGCCATACACGCGCATCCAAATTAAGTTTCGACGTAAAGTTTTGGGACTTATTCCTTTTATTAGGGTGTCGTTACCTCTAAAGAGGATACGTGGAAAATTATGCTGGTATAACCTTTGAGTGTTTTGAATAATCATTATTCTTAAGTAAAAAAAAACTCAATAATATTTAATTATTATCTTTGCGTGAAAAAATTAAAATCATAAAATAATCACTATTTTTGATCGAAAAAATAAAAATCACGTAATAATAATTTCCCTTGAGCGAAAAACAAAACTTAAAAATAAATTATTATCTTTAATTTTTATTAGTTAGAAATTATGAACACAAATACGCGAGTATAGTTAAAATTGTTTTACAACAAATACATGACACAAATAACAAATAATGATCATTTTACCTCCCTGTTTTTTATAAATATTTTTCGCGGGTTACTTTTCTAAAACTCTTTAGTTTGATACGCATGTTGCAATATATACTTATCTTGTTAATTAAAAATAAATTCAAAGTTTCAAGCAGTTGGCAACCTTCCAAAATCTTTTTTTTTTAGCTATAAGCCTTCTTAAACCTCTTTCTTTTGACAGCCATATCGCAGCATTTAATTTATCTTATCATTTTACCTAAACTGTAATTTTCAAACTGGTGGTAACTCTCTCAGCTTTATCATGAATTTCCATTCCGTGTGATACTTCTTGCATGCTTATTTACTACGTGTTTGGCAAATTTTTCTTGTGGAATTCGCCGAAAGCAATTTGCTGGCACGTCGGGTGGTGGAGGCTGTAAGATATCTTCTATACCAAGTTAATGCCGTCCTCGACGCTCAACTTCTCTTGACACATTAGTAATCGGTGTTCAATTTGCAGTTTTTCTAGCTCCCAATCAATCTTTTCAAAATTATAAAAAAATTAAACTTATCTTCATCCTCTTCTTCCATGGAACTTACTTCTGCACTACAAAGCTCATCGAACCATTTAGTCCAAACACCAGGATATATGCTATGTTCCTAACGTATCTTTTTTGCATCAGACATTTTAATTTCCATGTAATACAACATATAATTCTCTATAGGGAAATATTGTATTTGTTGTACATAGTGAAAAGCCTTAAGATTGCTAATAAAACAAAGTTTAATTCTTAGATATGCGAAAATAGCCAAATATTAGGACGGCCACCCGCATGATCTGGCTCTTATTACTTTAGTTCCATTTATTCATTAGTATGTTTGCAACGTAATAAACCCTAAATGTCCAATAAATTTTAACGTAGCGGACAACAATGCATCCAAATACGAAGCACTACTTTATGTTCCCATACTCGTTAATAGTAGACCAAATTGATTTTCGCAGTATTCCGTGCTTTTAAATTTACCTCCACTTCTTCATTTAAACTTTTTCTATCATTCATTTTATTTTTTTAGTTGAGTTACCAGCATGCAGCAAGAGGAACTATAACACTACGAAAAGTTTCAACCGGTTTTTTGTTAGAAGTCAGGCAATGCCAAACGATTTTACTATTTTTGCCATGACCTCAGTTTTTACAGCTTTGCATCTCCAACTGTTGTCGCTGTCAACGTAGTTCGTGTGCCCATTTTGGTTCTCGCTCGTGGAAAGGACCATTTTTACAATCCTTTTTTAACACCATCTGACTGTCGCTGCTGGTTGAAATGATCAACTGGGGAATCGTAGAAGTAATGAAAAATTGTTGTGGTCGAGTGATGCCATTCAAAATGGCAACAAATTTTCTCCAATTTCTCGTTTTTCACCAGCATTTTTTTATTGTTATCGTTTTCATTATGCATTGTTAGTGCACTANTTATGTTATGTTATGCCAAGTACTAAGCTAAACTCCCCTCCACTTAACCCATTCCAACTAATGTTATTTTAGCTCATTCAACTTACATAAACTATCCTTAATTTTATCGGTTGAGTTTCAACCGCTGGGCGAACACTAGTTATTTTTATTTGGTCAATTCTATTTGCAATTGAGAATCTAGCATATCGTTGAAAAATCCGACAGACGGGAGTAGGCCATTTCCAGATAATTTGGATACTTTGAATGCAATGGTGTTAATCGTATTGTCGAATTTTCAAATCAAAACTTTGCTAAAAAGTAGAGGTTTTTCACTAAATTATTCTCTGAAAGTCCGAATACATCGTTGAATTTTCAACAAAAACTGTAGGATCTGTTAAGAAAATATAAAATAAAACATTGACAAATATATAAAATAAAACCATTTTCATCATTTTCATTTCGGGCACAATTGTGGATTTTGAGCAAGCAATAATTTATCACTTTTTTACCGGAAAATTGTTATTTCAACTTTTCCCCATTTATTAGACAAACAATTGCAATTGTTCCACATCATCAGGAAATAGTGGCTGTATTTTATAAATTTTAGAAACAATTTTGCCAAAATCAATTTCTATTATTTTATTATTTATTTATTTTATTTTTTTCCAATTATTATTTTTTTAAGTGCATCAAAAAATGTACTCCCAAAAATGAAAGGAAAGCTTACTTTCGAAAAGCTGCAGTCACAACAGACGGCCAATGCATTCGCTATTGGACTCTCACACCTGCTCTCAGAGAGCAGAATGTTTCAAGACCAGGACGAACTCTGGTAAGAACAACAATGGCGCCCTAGTGACCGATGTCCAGAACGTACTTAAATTATGAAGGGAACACTTCTCCACTTTACTGAATCGTAGAAGCACTGAAAGCGGTAAAGAAGACGAACCAGAACTCACAGTCGATGATGACGGAGTCAATGTTCTACCACCTGACTATGACGAAGAACGAATAGCAATAGCGCGCTAGGAAACAATAAATCTGCTGGAAAAAAAAAACCAAAAATCCACGCGATTTTTCTCCAACTTCAAGCTGGCACTTAGTTATACAACAATGTCAACTTGTAGGCGAATTTATTAAATTTTCCTGAGTTTTGCACGAAGTTTAGATACATTTTCATGCTCATTGTGAAAAATTCCCCGTGCCAAATACATATGTATATAGAAATTTATAATTTATATTTTGGTGTCATTTTTGTTTCAATTTAAATTTATGTTTTAAATTATTAAAAAGTATTGACATCGAGATTTTGTATTATGGAAGCTTTTATCTATGCAATTTTATATTGCTTTATTATTTTCAAAAATACAGCATTGAAATTGATGTCCCGGTTTCAAGAATGCAAAAGTTGGCAACCGTGTTATGTACATATGTATGTGTAGTTTCTAGGTATTTAAAATGTTTGGGGTAATAAGCGAGAAGACTTATTAAAATCGTTTTCGTTTTGACTTTGACACGTCGATCCAATCTGTTAAGTCTCTACATCAGCCATCGCTCCGGATTATAACTGTTTCTCTACTTTTGCATCTTTTAAAACAAAAGCATCTTCACAAGAATGTACAATTCACTTTTATTTATTTCTGTCTTCGCTTATTGAGTTTTTATGTGGCATCAACTGGCAGCGTTATGAAAAATGCATAACCACATTTTCGCCGTTCTCATCAAAGCCGCTCCACATGGGCGCACACCATAACGATTACTTCTTGGCATGGGCATTCATTCTACCTTAGCTTGGCTTTTGTGGTTTCCGCAGCTGTTTTGCTATTGTTATCATATGCATATTATTGGCATTTGCGCTCGTTGCCAAATCACTTATTGTACGCCGTTTGAGAGTTGCCCAATAACTGCGGTGCCTATAGGTTCAAATCTGCATCTATTTCGCACGTCTTTCTATGAAATCAACAAGGATTTCTTATTGGCTTTAGCGCATTTTATTGGTAGTATCAGGTGTTCGATGTCAGCTTGATTAAAATCATTATAATTCTGATAACCTGTTTCGGAATGGAATTCATTGAATTAAAGGTATTTAATAACCTTAAAAACAAAAACAACAAAAAACGTCGTAACGTATTGCAGCTGTTAGATAGTTATTAAAAAGAAGAGGAAATAAAAAAATAACGCTTTTGCTCAAAATACATTAAAAGCCCGCTCAATTGCTTCTTGCCTTGTCCATCTTGTGACCGCAGTAAACTTCCTGTGCTTGTATTTATTCATTTTATTTTTTTTATTTTTTAAACTAGATTTTCGCTATTACCCGTTTTCTTACATCGTGCTGTGAACAACTCGAAAGCAAATAAAAAGATGACACCCAATACAGACGCTCATAAAATAAACAAAACAAGATCGCGTGCGAAAAAAGTCAAGTAAATGCAAACACGTAGCATAAGTTCAGGCGTAGAAACGTGTTGTCAAAATTAAGTGCACTCAGAAGTACTACCACTTGCCTACATGCCTACAAACATACGTTGATATGTATTTGTGTTGTTATGTAACAATGGCGCCTTTTCGTAAATGCGTTGTCACGCATGTATGTGCTCAGCATATAAATGCGAGCAACAATGTCATTCAAGCCATTCTCCAGTTCTCAAACCACTCGTGCAGTTTCTTAAGGCATTGTGTACAGTTACAATGCATGCACTCTCACGCACATAGCTGCGTTGAAACGAGAGTCGGACAATGTTTGTACGATATTTCCATATTCATTCGAATGCCCCTTATGCACGTTCAATTTGAAATGTCATGCGACAAATGCTTCAGTCATACGGCAAGTGTTGTTTTTGTGAGGCAAGTGAAAATAGCTTACATTTCCTGCAATCATGGTTACATTAGACATGTGCGCTTTGACTCTGATAAACATTTTCATCGTACTAGTGAAGTGATAACGTTTAGCGAAAGTTTTGGACATCTGTGTCATTTGTTTTTATACCCGAGCGCATTTGTGCAAACGGGTATTATAACTTTGTTCACGTAACAGCTGTTTGTAACAGGCAAAACGAATCCAGATAGCTATTGACACATGTATATATATAAATGCTCGGAATGAAAAAAGAAATCGTTTAAGCCATGACAGTTTATCGGCCGTCTGTCTGTGCACACGACAACTCGAGTAAAAATTTAGATATCTTAACGTAACATGGTGCGTGTACTTCTTTTGAGCGTAGTACGGATGATATTGAAAATGACCAAAATCGGACAATAACCACGCCTACCTCCCATATATCAGTGCGTACTGATTTTTTAACTCTCATACTGATTTTATTCATTTCTTCAATCAGTACGCTAATGTCCTGGGTTTTCCAAATTTGTATTGATTTGTACTGAATTTTCC
>NW_016169304.1:0-17674 GCF_001687245.7 Rhagoletis zephyria
GCTTTTTTTTCACTTGCTGTGCAGCATGCTGTATAGGTATGTGCATACACATGTAACGTCTGTGGCATGTGCAAATAGTAATGACTAGCGGGTGACAGGTGTTGGAAAGACTATGACAGTATGCTCGACTTAGACTTGAATGACACACTTACTTTTCATTATACGATTCCGGTATTCGTCGTCGCGTTGCATTGTAACACTGCCACCGCCGTTTGAAACCATTGAGCTAACTTGTTCCATTGGTACAATATCCTGCAATGAAACGAAAAAGAAGCAACAATACAACAACATTAACAACCATGAAATCAAGGATTAATCAATTCAGTTGCAATTAAAAGTTTAGTACTTAACATGGTATCTTAATTGGACTATAATCGATTCGGCTGCAAACAACACAAGCGAACAAAGAGTTAGACAAAATATATATTTACATGTGTATTGTAATTGATGCCTTATTATACGCTACCCTATGAAAAGCGCTGAAGAAAAATGAATAATTTATCGGCATACCCGATAGAGGTTGTCCTGCGAAATATTACTTATTTACAGGACCCAAAATTGCGGGCCGGCTAAATGGAATTAAAGCTGACATAGAAGTCAGCACTGATTACATTACGCCTGTTTGGGACTTCAATACGAAGATACCCATTAGGTTCCCGGCTACAGAAGAATGGGATGCAGGACTACCAGCTGCAGAGGGAGGTATAACCATCTACACTGACGCTTCAAAGATGGAACAGGGAACCGGAACCGGTTACTACTCGAAGGACCTGCAGATCAACCAGTCCTTTCGCCTACCGAACGACAGCAGTGTCTTCCAAGCGCTACAGAGAGGGCGACTAGTCTTTTACTTAGTACTCCAGAAGACAAAGCCACTATTTTTGTCAACAGTCGGGTAGCACTGAAGACAATATGAGCTCGAATAGTGAAATCGGGAATTGTAGGGAAATGTCCCACCACGCTGGCGTCACTGAGCCGTATCAACATCACTCTATGCTGGGTTCCCGGACATATCAATATGTATTTAAGGGGATGAGTCGGCTGATGGGCGGCTGAGGAGGCTTAGAGAAGCCAATAAAAGAAGCGCATAGTTCCGTACAACCACCGTTTAGTGATCATGAATGACTTGTGTAAGAAACGGGAAGACAGTGAGGCCACGAGATTACCATGGCTGCGGCTGAGTAGGAAAAAGACAAGGGACATACTGAAACTCAAACGATCTGCAGTAAGAGTCCTTACCGGCGCCATTACAGGACATTATGCTATATAGCACTAATGCTTCAATGATGGCGAATACCAACGAGTACTCTCTACAGAGGCTGCCATGATGAGGATCAGGCAGAGTCAATTAACCAATATCTGTGTCGATGTCCTGGTCTACAGACGATGCGACTCAAGCACTTGGGTTGGTGAAGAATAGTCTGGGCAAAGTAGCAGAGGTGGAACTGCTGGGTCTCCTCGGCTTCATCAGGCATAGTAATTGGTTCAGTAAAATAATGACTTAAAGCTACTCTTTCGATTTAGGTACGTGTCTCCTCCTCGATAGTAAAGAACTAAACTGGTTGCTTAAGGTTTTTTGACGCACTGCTGCACTTACACTCACTTTGTGTCTTCATACGTGGAAATCCTTAATGCCACCTGCAGACTAAAACGAAACGGATGTTGGTATAACACTGAATGGGGCGAGGCGGAAATTGCCCGCAAAGCTTCCTAAAACCCCTCCCGTTTGATAACTCTATTTAAATATTTCATTTAACTTGTCGAATAAAATGATTTCAAATTTCTAAACAGGCGGTAACTCCCTTCAAAAATATTTTCCAAAAAAACTTTCTTAACCCTCTCTCGTTTGGTAACCATTCGTTTGACTGTTTAAGTTAATTGTTTATGAATTTCTTAACTTTACTTTTCGCCTTTCACATTTGGTACCCATACTAAAATATTTGATTTAAATAGTTAAATAAATAGATTTTATGTTTATGGATAGGTGGCAACTCTCTTCAAAAATATGTTTGAACCTTTTGTTTGACAACCACATTCTTGTAATATTCAATCTAGCTTAACAAATAGTTGATTTTAACTTTTGAAAAAGTTGCAACCCCCTTCAAAAAAAATATCCTATATATATTTTAATCCAGCTCATATCCTATAAGTGTGCCAAATTTCTTTGCCGTGTTGGCATGAAAGAGTAACAAACATAAACCCTCACTAACTCACAAACTTTCACATTTATAATATTAGTAAGTTTGACTAAAACTATTTTCAATTTCTAAACGGGTGGCATCTCTCTTCAAAAACATTTTCATAAGAAAGCTTTCGTAACCTCCTCTTGTTTAGAACCCAAATTAAAACATTTCTTTTAACCTTTAAAGTAAATTGTATTTGAATTTCTTAACAGGTGGCAACACTCTTTAAAAATATTTAGAAATAAATTTGTCGTAACCCTTTCTCACTTGGTACCCATACTAAAATATTTGATTTAAGTAGTTAAATAAATTGATTTTAAGTTTGTGAAAAGGTGGCAACTCACTTCCAAAATATTTTTGGAATAAATCGTTTTTGAACTGCTTTTGTTTGACACCCACATTGCTGTAACATTTTTTTAACTTTTATAAATAATTGATGTTTACCTTTGGAAAAAAGTGGCGACCCCCTTCAAAAGATGTCCTGTATGTTAATCCAGGTCATAGCCTATAACTGTGCCAAATTTCTTTAAAATACGTGCTGCCATTTTGGCGTGAAAGAGCTATGTACAAACAAACACACTCACTCAAAAACTTTCACATTTATAATACGTATTACTAAGATTTATATCAAGTGTTGGCATTACCCAAAAAAACATGTCCAGGTTTCAAATAACCAACTAATTGTTTTTTTTTTTGAGTTTTTCTTGTAAGCGTTCAGTTTATCTCTGGCAGTGTCATCTTCCATACTTTCATTGGATAAAGATTTGCGGTCACAGACAAACATTGCTTTAGGGATGGGCAGTTTCATTAATCATCGCACATTTTCTGAATGAGTTCTAACACAAAAGAAATCAAACGTTCGAAATTAAATTCTTTCTACGATAATAATAGCATCGACATTTGCACCACGAATTTGTATGAAATGGAAGTTTAATATAAAGCCACAATATTTCATTTCTTTTTTTATCAGCTGTCTATCTTTCAAACGCTACAACGCGTCAAGGTTACACAAATACCAAAGCAGAAATGAAAAGGAAAAGGAGAACCAAATGAAAAAACCAAAAAACAACAAAAACAACAACAAGCATCGCCGTTTCAAATAAAATCCCAAAAGAAATAAATAAATGGATATTTTTTTACGGAGTAACCACAAATTCAAACCACAATACGAAAAGGCCACGTGCTAGACTCTTGAATAGCCTTGACTACGTACACATATATAAACTGAGCTTAATATCCTTCAATTTCACGGAAATCGTCATTCGCGTCTAAACTGTTATACCTTCATCACTGGAACTTCATCAATTTCCAAAGCATAAACATTCCGCCTCATTGTCAACCGTCGGATTCTTTGTCGATGTTAATTGAACGGAAATTGTTTAACTGCAGAAGTGGACAGCAGCTCATTAGGAGTTGAGTTAATTAATTAACAATACAATTACGCAACTACATATTTATTTTCCCATTTTCCTTGATTTAGTACTTCTTCACAATACCAGCTGTTTATTTTTGGTAAGCTAATACTAAGCTTTAGAAACAACGAAAGAGTCCGAGAACAAATATAGAAAGCGTTGTTGTTAATTCGTATTTCTGCCACTCACTGTGGCTACAATGATTATATTAGTGGCTTTAGCCCTGACTCTGCTAAAACTTATTTGCTTCATTGCCCGGTAGGGAGGCGGCTTGTATGAAGACTTAAGGGAAAGTATGCCACTTAGGACGGCAACTAGTCCGAATTAGAATTAAGTACTTCCAAAGCTTCGAACTTTATACTTTCATTTTATCGGGTAACCTGCCAATACCCAAGCTATTGGCTACCCTTTCAATAGATCGAATGTGGTGCAAGTAAACAGAAATGCACTGGTCATCACCAACTATGATTTCATATGCAATGCATAGGTGTTATCGTGGAGTAGGAATTCCCGCTCTGCCTTGAGGACGAGGAAACTTTTCAACACATTCTTTGTGACTGTCCAGCCTTGGATGCACAAAGATTGATTTATTTTGATGCTCCAATTACCATTTTCTTAGAAATAGGGAGCCCCACTATCAAGACCCTTTTGTGATTAAGAAACCCGAGGTTGTCTTGGGCATACTGGGTTAAGGACAATTTCTAGAGATACAAAAGACCTTTTAGGTCGTAGTGTCTCTTGTTTTATCATGCCCCTGTAGTTATTTTATCTTTTCTCGCCATTTCTACGCAATATTTGATACCCAACAGCGAAGAATTCCGCGTTCCCAGAATATGTACTTTAGCCGGATGTACAAACGTCTGTGACTAGTAGGCCTTCTCGTAGTCTGAAGACAATATTTGGGTCTACCTTAATAGTTTAAGCGCATTAGCGTCCAGAAGTGGTGATTGGATTCGCACGACGACGTTCACAGAACGGGAGTCTGTATAGGTGGTAGCAGTCTCCCTGTTTATTGCCAGTCTGTACAATCTCATATCCAATGGTTGTTGTATTAATGTACCATCTGACGTGCCTATATGGAGGTTCCGCCTCAAGCAAGCGTCAGTTCGTGTACTCACGTCTGAATCACCCTTACTGGCAGCATCTGGGCCGCACTATGAATGCAGTGTTCTGGCATCATCAGAAGGGATGTCTGTAGCTTTGTCCACTGTATGCTACCACATGAACGTTGCATAGTTTAGAGTCGGAAGCCATATTGCCTTGCCAAAGCTTCCATTGAGCTGGCACGAGAAGAAACCTCAACCGTTGTTATGGGGCTGGAACATATTTTGAAGTGACAATTCTTTAGCGACGATTGGTTGATTGGAGGTAAATTGGAAAATTCAACGGAAATTGCACACGGAAATGGTGAAACGGAAATTGCACACGGAAATGGTTAAACGGAAATTGCATACGGAAATGGTTGGGACGGAATCAAGTGCTTAGTGTATGCAAATGGTATTAATCTAACAAAAACTTGCTAATAAATGGTTAAAGAAAAACATTTAGAAAAAGACCAATACGAGAATGAATGAAAGTAAAGGTTTGTACGTAAATAGATAAAGAAAAGGATAAAGGCAAAGGTAAAAATAAAACCAAAAAGAAAGAAGCGTAAAGATAAATGCAAAAAGCAAGATAAGGCAAATTTAAACACTTTACTTATACAAAGGCAAAGGTGAAGGGAAATATGTAGATAAAGAAAATGATAAACACAAAAGTAAAAACAAAGATAAATATAAAGAAAAAGATGAGGATGAGGATACCGATAAAAGTAAAGGAGGAAGAAAGATTAAAATAAAGGTAATTATAGGGCAAAAAGCCAAAGGTATTGCCGATTTCTTCCATATACAAATAAATTGAATTTATTAAGCCAATGCGACAAAAAAAAATTCTAAAAAAATAACGGTAATTCGTAGCTACTTCAAATTTGCACATTATTAGACTAAAATTGAAGGGGCTAAAAAACTGAGCACTCGAAAAAATTCTAACACTGCCGAGAAAAAAGTTTGAAATTTATGTGCAAATTTGTTGCACTTTTTTGTAGTTTTCTACAAATTATTAAGCTTGGGTTTGTATCGGGTCTGTTTGAGAATGAACTATATTTTAATTGAAAATTCTTAAAAATTAATAAATAAACATAAGTGGCACACAATATCACTTTGAAATGGCGGTTTATAGATATGACCGATGTATATGACCGATACTGTATGTATATTGGTTTTGAACAAACTAGATATGTAACGTAAGTTGCACTTATCCAGTGTAGCCCAGGCGCACTTCCTTTTTTATGTTTAGTTGGTGTTCTTCGATGCTCGTTATAACTGATTGAGCAAACTCAGAACACAGTAAATATAGTAGTGTGGAGTAGTAGGACCACACTTATGGTTTATACTTTCACTATTCCATTTACCCCTTCCTGTGGAGTAGTGGCGAGGATCAAGATTTAATGATTACAGCTTCTTTCCTATTGAACCAGATTAGCTGGCGCAGGTTGATATTACTAACTCATCAGCGAATAAAATAAACCGCCTGCTCATTTCAATATCTGCAAACCACATTTCTCCAGTAGCTAGAGTAAAACATCACGGATTTTAACCACAAAAGCGTCTATGAATCTTTTTTCTATCAAAAGCGTTGTTACAGCTTAAGAAAGTAGTTTCGCAACTAAAACTAGTTCTCATAATCAGATAAGTTGTACAATTACTGCGTGGAATTTATTTATTTACAAACTAATGATAAGTTTGTATGTTTGTGTGACATGTGATGACAGCCGTTTTTCGAACGTACATATGTGACCAAATGTCATACAAGTTTGTGGTCGATTGCCTTTTTTTTTGTCATTAAAGCGCGTTAAGCATACATGTACTATTTATAGACACATACATACAGTAATTTTCATTTAATATGAAGGTTTGCCTAATATTTACTAAGTACATATTTAAACACAAGCATATGTACATATGTACATATATGTATGTGTATTAGCATTTATGTACGCTCGTGCTGTGCCATGTCATTTCCTCCAGGGGTATTTACTAAGCATCAAGGTCTTAATGGGCGAAATGCCCAGCATGTCGTATACGTAATTATTGTGGTTATGCATTGTGATTTTGATGCCCCCTAAAGATATGTCAAATGGATAAAAATAAACCGTTATTTACACGAATATGTTTGCACAATGTACTATTTGTGTTTATTTGTGTAATTAAATGCTGAAAAAAAGGTAATGTGTAATGAGTTTTCTCTTCAAGTGAGCTTTAAGTGGTATTTACATAAATGTAGGATGTATACTTATGTCTGCTGCAAATTAATTTAGTATGAAAATAATAAATATATATACTTATGAGAGCGCTCTTGATGACATAGAGATGTAAACGCAAGTAAATGATACTTTCATTTTTCTCGAGTGTAATTACGAGTTTTATGGTGTAATGCTTACCTTGAGACATTATATCACTTGAGGTTGGCTTCCTTTGACATCGTAAGTAAATGGACTTTTTGGTCTGCTAAGCAAAACCGATGTGTAAAAGACGCTATTGGATTTAGGGGAGAATATGTAGAATCTACAGATAATTTTAAATACTCATAAGTGAAGAATTTTATAATAACAAAACATTTTAGAGTTATATCGGCTGTTTTTTTAGGCTAGATATATATAACGATTATTTTTTGCTGTTTTTACTCAGTTTTTTTTATCAAAAAAATTTAGCTTTTTAATTTTCAGGCTCTTATAAAAAGTAATTTACAAATCAAGAGTTTCTTCTTTTCGAAAATTCCAAACTGCCAAAAAAATTCGAAAAAATAATTTAAAAGTTCATGAGGAACTCATTCAGAATCCCTAATCTTCATACTAGGCTTTTGGCCGTTTGTTGTCCGCATTGATTATACTTTCGCAAACACAGAATCACCAAACTAATCGCAGCCCTTCCTTTTATCTGTAACCCATCTGGGGTGTACTGTTCCGTGTGAGCCTACCAGAGGAATTCCAATTTTTTCTTGCGGGATCCTGAAGAAATGGATGAATTGGGATGCTGATTTATACAAAAAAGGGTTTAACGTAAAAAACTGTTCGGCAAGGCTTAAGCATGATAATTTAGTTGGTGAACCGTGGACACGCTGTGAAACCTACTAAGACAGGACTGATATAGTTTAGCAGAAAGTACAAGACACAAGACACCTGATCCTTGAAGGCGTTGGGTTGACGCTTTCAAAATCAATGTAAAAACTACAAAATGAAATCCAAAGCATTTGATTGGCCTCCATGAAAGTAAAGTGAAGGTCATAATGATTTTTGGAGTACACGTCTGGCCCGGTACACTGGCCGTCCACCTTCAAAACCGTGAGCGTTTTGGTTCTTAACATTACGCTTTACATAGCACCCATCGAAATCGTAGGTATGGCTCATGCGATTGGGTCTGGTGGTCAACGAGGACATCGAAATATCAACTGTCATCAAACAAACAGTCAGCGCAATCACCTCACTGTTAACAATTATAATTTCGAGAAAGTGGAGCATTTCGTTTACATGGAAACCTGTCAGTATCGAAATTCAACGCAGTGTCACTCTTTGGACTCAGTAGACAATTAAGGAGTAAAGTCCTCTGTCGACGTACGAAACGAGGTATCGAGTACCACAGATAATGGAATGATGAGCAACGATATGGACACACCGCAGCAAATGGCACCGACGCTAAAGCTCTGTAAGTATTCGTCGGAATCCGCTGGTGGAAACAGAGGAAGGGTGAGTCACTCACTGCGATGGAAAGATCAAGTGGAGAAGGACTTGGCTTCACTTGGCATTTCCAATTGGCGTCAGTTGGCACAGAGAAGAAATGACTGGCGTGCTTCTTTCGCTTAGGCGGTTACAGCGCCTAATAAGAAGAAGAATACGATTTTATCCCCATTACACAGATCACATCTCTAAGGATAGGTCCATTGGAGGCAGTGTTTAAAGGTGGCACCAGAGAACTTTTACACGAGTTATTAGAAGCTTTTGTTAGAAACTTAAATTTAGGCTTCCAGATATATGTAGTGTTTTCTAGACAGAGCTAGCTGCCATTATAGCATTCGACTTTCTGCTACTGTATGCAGGGTCGACAAAGGAGGTAACTTCTTGTATCTCAACTGATAGCCAAGTCACAATCAAACACAGAGCTCGCTCAAAATGCATTAAAAGCTAGTAGGGAGTGCTTGATTTTTCAGCTAATAATATATTGGCCCTTACATAATTTGTTAGTGTTTGGCCGAGCTTCTAATCCGATTTTTGGCGCGCGCGTTGATGTTGTCACACAAAGGGGAGGAACCTACAGTTTTACGCCGACTCCAAACTCTCGAAGGTTTGTCATTGCCTGCCTAAAGGCGACCTCTATTAGAAAACAATTTTTTTAATTGAAACTTCTTTAGCGGCGGTTGGTTGGTTGGGAGTAAATTGGCGAATTCAACGGAAATTGCATACGGAAGTTGCACACGGAAATGGTTTGGACGGAATCAAGTGTTTATTAAATGTATTCAAATGGTAAAAATTTAACAAAAATTTGCTAATAAGAGATTAAAGAATAACGCTTAGAAAAAGACCAATATGTAGATGAAGAAATTGATAAACATAAAAGTAAAAACAAAGATAAATATTAAGAAAAAGATGAAGATGAAGACACCGACAAAAGTAAAGATTAAAATAGAGGAAGAAAGATTAAAATAAACCGTATAGCTAGAACCACAGAGACCCAATCTGGGAACTATTTTCGAGTTTTAGAGATTTTCGGGACTTATCGATATAATATTAGATATTTTTATCGGTTCTTTTATCGATATTTCTATCGAAAATTTTATCGGTATTGTTATCGATTTTGCTATCAATATTTTCGGAACTTGTCGATAGCTTTAGCGATTTTGTTGTCGATATTTTTATCGATTTTGTAATCGATATTATTAACGAATATTGTTATCGATGTTGTCTTTGATTTTGTTATCGACTTTTTTATCGGTATTTTTATCGATATTTTTTTCGGTTTGGTTATCGATATTGTTGTCGATGTTTTTTATCGAATTTGTTATCGAGTTTTAATGGATTTTGATATCGATATTTTATATTTTTGTTATCGATATTTTCATCGATCGTTTGCCAACATTTCTCATGATAATACAAAAACAACAGATATCAGACAGCCGCCATCCTTGCTGCTTTCACAGGATTAGTAAATTGGCATAGTGTGTTATCTTGGCCTTGTACAGCTGGTGGTAGATTTTACCACATACATAGTTCTAGAAATTTAACATTCTTAGTTTCTTTTATGGAGTCTTAATTTCTACTGGTATTAGTTTTATATTAATTCAATATTTATTCTTATTTTAAAAATGATCCTAATCCTTAAACCCACTTGTATGACTCTGTGAGTTACCTTTCTCATCACTTATAAACGCGATCAATTAGATTTATTTTGAAAGATATCTTAGCTAAGTGCTTTCAATAAACTTTTAAATAAGTTAAATATTATTCATCTTTTCTTGACTCTCCAACAATTGTAAACTTTCTTCTCAGCCAATTTATTTAGGCATTTATTTTTAGCACGTACACTTTAGTCTGCTCAGCACAAAATATCAGCAGTCTTTCGCATTGCCGTTATGTCTGCATACACATGTACATACATATTTACATAGTTCACTACGATTCAATGACATTTACAACGTTATCCATTGTCAATATTCCCATTACAGGCGACAAAAAGTTTATCAGGCAAATTGAAAGTTTACACTGTAGCCACACACACAGCCACAAACACTAACATGGCAACCAACAATAGGAGACGTGACAGTGACAGAACCGCAATGACGATATCAGCTGCCGCATACACAAACACATATCGCACACAGTCTTCAAAAGAGTCACAACTCAAAATTGGATTTTTGAGATTATGCGCTAAAAATGTATGCGGAGCTTTTATTTGCCTTCCGGAAAAAGCTGGAGCAAATTTTATTTATAATTTGTTAAAAAAAAAACCTAAGGTAAAGTCGCCTTTGCCCATATGATGATCACGTGCTAAAAAATAGTTTTTTGAATTATCTCACAAACGTATTATTTTGAGTCCTGACTCTTTTGAAGACGGTGTGCGATATGTAGTACACATGGATACGCAAGCAAATTAAAAAAAATATAAATTTTAAATTTATTCACAGAGCAAATAAGCGTGCAAGAAAATTGGGTATGAATTTTTCATTTTTATCGATCATCAAACAGAATACTTATGCACCTAATACCTGCACATTTGCGTATGCACCACAGCCTTGGTAAATAAAAAATATACATATCTGTAGTACTCGCACTAAGTAGCGGCTTCTACAAGCAGTTAATCCTTAGAAAGTTCTCGTATTTTCGTCTGTCTCATCGTCCAACTTTTTGATGTAACTATGGACATGTGAACCACTTATTTCAGACATCTGGCAAAACTCTCAGTAATTAACCGCAAAATGAAGGTGTGCCGCCTACAAAATTTATAAGCACCACGTCATTCGATTATCGAAATGGGTTTCACTATTAATTTACAGAAGTTGGCGAAATTTCTGCTTTAAAATTTACTATGGTTCATACTCAGTAAAAATACTGTTTTGTGTCGGCGATCAGAAGCCACTCTTCGTTGAGAAAAGACTCTCAATGATCCAGGATCTTTTCCAAAATGGTACGTATACAGCTGGGGTTTCTCTTTGATATCAAAACTACTGTCTTTCAGGCAGAAATGTTTGCTATAACTTTTGGTACATTTTTGTCTACTCGCATAGAAAAGCAGATAAGGAGTCATGTAAGGCTGCTCTCTATGGGTAAACGCGAAAACTGTACCTAATACCATATTGAGGCTGAGAGAGCATTTCCGGCATAGTACCATTACGCTTAGGCTAGTACTACGACATACAGTTGTAAACGAAACGAAAAAGGTGTCCCAGTAGCTAGTACCAGTTCGGACAGTTTATCTCTTTCGTTGAAGCCCCACACATCGGCAAGACTCGACTTCTGCTCACAATAGGCAAACGAGATCTGCAGACTATTGTGCCTCCCTATGAATGCGCAACTCTACCAATCTTTCCAGATACTTTAACATGCAGGATGTCGACCTTGGTAAATATTAAGGCGTAACCATCACCTGATTTCCAGGAAAAAGAGTATCTAGATGAAAATAGATAGAGTATCAATCCTAGTACCCATTAAAGAGCTTTCAGGTTTCTTAAGTGAACCCAGCGGTATGGTTTGGTCCTTTTTCAGAACTGTTACAATCGTAGCCGTTTGACCCAAGGTTTCAATCTTGCTGCAGTATTTTTTTTTTTTTAAAAAGACCCTCTTCGAAAATGTGAATTAGCCTTGTATATTCTCTTTGCGTGCAGCGCTAGCATTCCAAGTGCATCTCTAAATTAGTTTTGATGGCCCGAAAGTTTTCTCAACTCATCCCTCGACATATGAAGCTGCTTGTTCCACCAGGGAACAGGCTTACGTGTAATATATGGACGACACGCACAAACCTAAGGTTACCCAGTTTAGGACTGACCATCCTAACCGAAAATTAGATAGGGTATCAATCACTTCCTGTATTCTGCGCGTAACAAATGTTGGCTTAGGGCCGACATTCAGGATACTCAGTGCACTCAACTGAATATACTCGAAAATCCGATCTCCCCTCGCGTTATATTTGCTACTGCCCCAGATTTTATTCTAGGCAATAGGATTGCAACAAAGGATCAACCCGACGTTCCGTTTCTCGCCGTATTCCACAAGTATTGAAAGTACGCGTAAGAAATAATGCAGTATTTCCACCCATTTGTGTTGGTGAAGCTCAACCTCACTACCACCAAGTCCTGACAGCTGAACTGTGCAAGTTTGGTCACAATGAAGTGATAAGACACTATAAGACGTGCTCTCGGTCTGACCGAGTTTTCGTCGAGTAGAATGTTGGCAGTCGCCTCCAGTATGTACTCCCGGTATATGGCGCTAGGGACTTTGGTAATGGTTGGAGCCCCCAGAATCCATGCCCCGCCGAAAATTCAGATGGATTTCCACAGATACTACTAAGGTAGTTTAAGGGGTTAACTAAATACAAGTTGTTAATAAATTTGAAGAAATGCGTTTAACAAAACTTGCTTAATTAAAAATTAATCAAAAATCGTATTCTCGCATTCGTGGTCCCAAAAGATATTAATTCTTACCGTACCCTCCAGGAACAGTATTCGGCAGGACACAGAGCTCCTTTGATCGCTCGGGTTAGACTGCTGACCTGAACCACTTTGAATCTTTGCGTATCGTGGTTTTTGGTCAGCACCAACTAGAACAGTCCAGTGCTTTCCATATGGACTCCTTTTCCTCTCCTGGTAGCAGAGATGTCGTCAAAGGTCACCTTGCTTACCAATTCAATAATCTTGCAGTTTTATGCAATCGGTGCGCACCGATCCGTTTCTCCAGGTATGAATTCGAATTTTCCAAATACTGCCGACGCTCTTCCACATAGCCCTTTTCAATAAATATTTTCTTTCTTTTTCTGTTATAGGACCACACTGAAGTACTAGACCTGGTCAGAGGATACAAATGGAATGCCACCACTAGACATTGGGCACTTTATAGCTCCTTGTTGACAGTGCGGACTAATTTCGTACTGAGTTTATACAGGGTATCCAGAGACTTTTCTATGCCGATGAATGCCAAGTCGTCAGCCTAGACGATAACCTGAACTCCCTAATATTTCAATCTCCTCCAGCGGGTCCTTGACAACGGCCATTCAGAAAATTATAAATCACATTACCAGAGAAAAAACCGAAATTATACTTCTGGGACACTACTATAAATAGACAAGTAGAGAAAGTAATTCCCTGCTGGTTAAAGCGAAATTTCAGATGTTCTATCCTCATACTTCTCCTTCTTCTGCACCTCTTCTCTTTGTTTAATTTTTTTTGTTCGAATTTAAAGTCTTTGAATTCAATCTGGATCAGTTAATGTTGAAGAGATGTTTTAATTCGTTTCTTAATCTCACCATCATAGATTTACGGGATAAGGCATTTGTTCAGAATGAATTAATTTCCAGTCAGGCTTTCATTGTTCTGCTTTTAACTATGCAACTCAAATCTACTTTCACTGTCTGAAACTGGGTGAGTCTTTTATTTACGCACTAGCTCAGCGGTTACCAAGAACCACAAAAGAGCTGCGCTCATTGCTTATAAATAAAGCAAAATAAATTTGAAAACGAAAGTCGCAAAAATTTGCAAAGCAAAAGTAATATCTAACCTTGCAAAGTTTGGTTTTATGCACTCTTATTTGCAATATCAATTATTTGCTTTGCCAACCAACAGTATTGCATTCCTTTGATCCTGTTCATTTGGGACCTTTTGTTATTTTCACTAAATTATTTTTCATTTTAGACACTCATCCTCCAATTTGAAACCAAAATTCATATAAAAATGTTCAAATTCATTTCCAATAATTCACCCGATGCCACCAGAGATTCATTAAACTAGTCCCCCAGGACACTAAGCCATACTGTCAGAACACCACAGGCCGGCCATCAATTACATTTCAATTTCATTTAGAATTTGTAGTCGTTATTGAGGTCACCCAGATGAAATGAACTAAAATTTAAGCCACCGACCCAGCTACTAGGAATTGGTTTGTGATGCAAACTGAATGTTTTGTGTCGGTTTTAAATACAAACAGAGGCGCACACACACACACATAAACAAAGCTCGTAAGTGACAACAAAAGAGTAGGGAGCAATAAATACATACCATGCTAATTGTGAAAGAGACATTTTTCGGAAGAACATCGCGTTAACCAAAAAGAAACTTTTTAAGTTACATATGTATGTAAATATGTATGTACGAGACATATTTAGATTTGAGACAATTTCTGAAAATCAGTGCAGACCAGTAGCTTAAAAATGTCACACCAGTTTTCCGAAGGTATATACTGTTAAAATCCTCTCTAATTTAGTGTAAAACATGATTTCTTCATGACTTTAAAAAGCCTGAATTTTCAGAATTTTTGGGACTTTTCACGAAATTTTACTTTTCCAAGATTTGGCGTAGTGTGAATACCTGGACTATGGTGGATTTTCCAGGTCTAAAGTCACACTGATGAGACACAATTAGTTCGTTGACGGTGGGCTTTAGTATTTTACACAATACTCTAAAAAAGACCTTACATCCGATCCCGAGGCGAGTGTCGCTTTCACCCTGCTATGTTGTCTTCGTTATCGGATGGTGACATCTACCAGCTAGTTCATGCGCCGCTTTGGCAGAAAGAAGCGCTCCACTTCGGCACGGAATGCAGCCCATGAGCAAATTTGCGGTCTTCGGATGTGATACTATTTGAAGCGCCTTCCCGCGCCGTACCTCAGGTAGGGTTGGGAGAAGGTTGTTTAGTTGTATGCGGGAGCACTTGGCTAGTTCTTCGATCCTGTCGAGGAATTCGTGTACGTCCCAGCGGCGGCCACTATTCATCAGTTCGTTGTCGCCCATCTCGTTACGTCTTTATGTAGCGCGCTTTTTCTCTTCTGCCTTTGGGCTTGAGTTTCTGGTCTGGATGGAAGAGGTATGGCCGAGTGACAGCTTCTCGGAACTCTTTTCATCAGTTTAAACCTCATCTTACAGGTCTCTCAGTAGTTCTTTCGTTGATTTGCGGTTGTGCCATACTCAGAATTCGAGTGGATGTATGCACCATATCAACTCTACATCGCCGCACTTGCTATCGTACCTCGTCATAGCCACTAGGCGGCATATTTTTTCTCTGACCATTTCGGACACTAGCGAAGACGATAAGCCGCAGTCCGTTAGCGACCTTTCTCTCTCCCACCACAAATTCTACACCGAATTTGCGCTTATTTACAATGCAACTGTAGCAGACGTCGCAAGGCTCCACGATTACCCTACCTTGCCCCGTCTATAGCATTCTTTGGATGGCGCTGATGTCAGCCTCTGTTTTTTCTGAAATCTAACCAGCCGGGCAGAGGCACTTTCTCCATTAAAGGTCCGGATATTCCAGGTGCATACTCTCAAATCACAGTCCTTTAACCGCTTGTCGTGGCATGTTTTTTCATTGGGCGCCTTCTCAATTTAGCTCGCTAGCAAACGGGGGTTTTGGTCGCTACCCAGGGATACGAGATATAAGTGTCTTGACGTAGTGAACCATACACTCCGAGGTTTGCCATTGATTGTCATTAGAAAAACAACTTTTTAGCTTTTTATTTATTGATTTTGGGTTGAAGCGGGCTTGAACCCAGGCTCTGCGGAATGATAGCGCGCACTGCCAACCACTACACCATCGCGGTAGCCCCGCGAAACTAATACGACTGTGTAAAACGACGTTGAGAAATACCTCCATTAGAATTGGGAAGGTCCTATCCAAGCCGTTTGATACAAAACGAGGTTTTGCAGACGGCGACTGCCTTTCATGTGATTTCTTTAATCTGATGATAGGGAAGATAATAAAGGCGTAACAAGAGATACGTGCGTTCTGCTATCTTGGTATTAGTTAGAAAAACGTCATACAAAGAGTCAGAGCACGCGCGTCTTGGAACTCACATCACTGTTGAGAGTTACAAGTTTGAAAAAGTAGACGACTTCGTTTTTACCTATCCAGCGACAACACCATTAAAAATACTAGCCTTCAAATCTAACGGAGAATATCTCTTGGCAACAGATGCTACTTTGGACTGTGTAGGTGGTTGAGAAGCTAAGTCCTCTCAGCAACGGAGAAATTCAAGGTAATTGTGCGGCGGACGAGGTTGTGAGGAAGGGAACCACCCTGTCTGACGTCAACTCCTCTCCTGCAGCGGGCACACCCCTATCTACCTGTAAGACATGGCTCAGGACATACTTCGTTGAGAAGACAAACAAAAGATGGTCGGAAGAACCCACGTATGGGACAACTCAACAAATCTGGCCTAGACTCGACAAAAAAAGATTCGACGCACCCATTCAGTTAGAACTAAGGCTGGTTACCGCTATCATTACGATTCACTGCTTAATGGGAAATCGTGCTAGCAGAATAGGTTTGCCGGCCAACTAGTTCTGCCGTAGTGGACGAAATCGGTAGTGTGGAGCACTAACTCGTTCACTGCCCGGCCCACCTTTTTGTCTGTCTCGCCGACCTAAGTGAAGCATGCATTCACGAATTCTCGCGCTTTCTAAACCTAACCAACTGGTTCTACTTCTAGGTGAACGGACGGGTTCGAATTCAAGCCCTCAATTAGTACCACAAAGGACCCACTGGGTCTAAGTATGCCGCTCTCCTACGTTGTATGAAGGCAGCCTCTTCATCCTAACCTAACCTAAGTCCTCTCTCGTCGAACAAGGCTTACATTCTGTAAAGCACTCATGATGCGCCTGCTGGCATTTGGCTTTTGGAGTATTCAAGAGAAAGATTCTGCAGAAGATGTACAGGATTTTATGCATTGTCAACGTAGAACATCACNGGCTCTTCTGGAAAGGCCACATCGTTCGAATAACAGAAATGCTCTGGCTCCTAAAATATGTAATGCGGTTCTGGTTATAGAGAAGGACGGCCACCTCTGCGATAGAAGGACCTGGTGGAGAAGGACTTGACTTTATGTGGCGTTAGTTAGCACAGAAAAGCAACGACTGGCGTGTTTCCTTTTTTTGCCTCATATAGGCGGTTACAACGCCATTCAATTAGGGGAAACAGATATCGGTGGAATAGAACCCCAAGAAATACACAGTGACAATTCGCAGCTCTTCTGCATTTAAATTTCGTTAGGTATGTCCGATGATTAATAAATTCACCGCTATGCTTTCCTCTCACTTGGACGTTTGATCCGATGCCAATTGAGCCTTTGAAATGTAAACATCTCTGCTCTCGATATGGACAAAATTTGCGTAAACCGTCAGGCGTATACCAAGTAGAATTCAGAAGTAGTACAAATGAAAACATAATTATATTGATCAGCTTATCTAGCAGCACTGTTCGCTTTCGATACCAGTTCGGTCTAGTTCGGGACTATTTCGGAGCTAGTTCTTAACTATTTCAGTATAATTAACACATATAATTTCATGAGT
>NW_016169305.1:0-17672 GCF_001687245.7 Rhagoletis zephyria
AAATAAATATTTATTAATTAAATTAAATTAACCACCTTAGCTTATGACAAACATATGTCGACGGTACTTTGGCAAAACGTAACCAAACATCAATTCTAATAACTTCCTGATCTGAATATTAATGATTAATTAAGAATAAAATATAATCAATCAAAGTACTTTAAGGCTATTTTGAATACATTTTTTAAGTTACGATGTAGAAGTGATTTCTGAGGTACGTGGTTTTGCCAAAGTACCGTCAATATGTGTGTATATATATATATAAAAGAGAAGCTGTTAAATGTTTGCAATCGATAGGCTCTACTTGTGGTCCGATTATAGAAGAGGTTTGAAGTGAGTTGCCACCTGTTTAAAAAGTAAAATAAAATTAAATTCATCAGATTGATCAAACATCGGAATACGGATGTCAAATTCTAAAGGGTTTAAGAGAGCTCATTAAAAAAAAAAACTTTTGCAGACGGTTGCCACCTGTTTGAAAAATTAAATTCCTTTTATTTGGTTAGCCAGATGAAAAGAAATATAAAAATATGGGTATCAAACGAAAGAGATTTTAGAAAGCTCATTTTCTAAAATATTTTTAAGAAGGTTGCCAGTCGTTGGATTAACTCATATATTAGATATAAGAAAGTCTACGTTGGAATATGATAAGAATTTCCGCTTGTTAAAAAATTGTATTCAATTAAGTTTAATGACTTACTATAACAAGAGTATCAATTCAAATGGTTTTGAAAAGGCTTCGTTTCTGAACTACATGAATGAGCGTTGCCACCTGTTTAAAGAGTCAAATTCAACTTGAACTAAGNACTTTAGTTTGAAAATATTTTTCAGGGGGTTGCCAACTGTTTGAAAAGCTAAGTTTGATTGGATTACACACAAGTTATGTACAATTTGAAAACATGGATGTCAAATCTTTAGCTGAACATTAGAATATTTTTGATGTGTTCGAAGAGGGTTTCCTACTGTCTATAATTATATTAAATTGAAATTATTTAAAATGTTAAATAAATCATTACAATATGCTTCTCAGCCGAAATGGTTTTAAAAAATCTTAATTTTTAAATTAGGAGGGTTACCACCTAGCTAAAAAGTCAAATTCAACCTGAATTAGATAACTGAAATGGTTGCTAGACGAAACAACTGTTTTAAAACCCAAATCTAAATAATTTTTACACAAATTATATAAAATATTAAAATATGGGTAACGCAACCGAAAAAAATGTAGAAAAAATCTTTACTTTTAACACAAAGAATATTTTTTAGGTGCATGTTGGCAACCCTAACTCTTTAAAAAGTTAAATTTAAATTGTTTAAGAAGATAAATGGATTATGAATACACGGGTATCAGTAGAAGAATTTTAGAAAATTATATGTGGGAGGGTTGCCACCTATTTAGAATTCAACTTGAATTAAGGGATTGAATTGATTGAAATATGTATCAAAATATGGACGCCAGATGAAAGAGGCTTAAGAAGGTTTTAGTGTGACAATATTTCGGAGAGGGTTAGAAAAAAAGAAAAATGTGAAAATCTCTGTTTAACTATTGAGTTTTATTGAATTAAATTGCACCCAATTTAGCACGTAAAGTCTTCATATATACACTCAACTAGGCGGGTGATGGTAACCTAGTATATTTAAAAATATTGATAAGAAAAAAAATAAAAATTTCTTGAAGAAAATACAGTTTGCTGTTACAGAACGAAGAGTATATCCTTAAACTTTATCCAAGGATTTGAGTTTACGTACCAATAACTGCCTAAGTCGACCTAACGTTTTTTCTCGAATTTAGGTTTTTCGACTTAAGCGGTTATTGCTAATGACCACAGATGTACGTACATACATACATACGCATAAATATTTTTTTGGCATTCGATTTATTTAATTTTTCGTACACACTTGCTTCCACTTCGGTTTGTATTTATTCTACAATAAAATGCATTCACAACAAACCACATTTTAATTTTGTTCTTTGTTGTTGTTTTTTGTATTGTAGTTGTTGTTGTTGTTGTTGTCTTATGGTTAAATAATTTTTTTGCGATGCATTTAAATGCGTTTAAAAGGTGGAAACAGCTGTCAGTTCTTATTCATATCACGAATGCGCTGGAGACAGCCCGGCAGGAGGCAAACAGGCAGCAGACGACGAGTGGACACAAATAATCAGGTAAGTAAGCAGACAAGGTAGACAGACATTGGAGGGGAAGATGCGCAGCAAAAGCTACAAACTGCATATACATACATACATATATACATATGAATATGGATGCACGTACAACTTATTTAAATATAATGGTAAGTACCAAAGTACATACATACATAAGTATGTACATATGTAAGTATGAATATATATATGTTTTGGCATGCGAAGGATAGGCCTGCTGTTTATGCCTTTGTTGAGAGGCGTCTGACATGTATGACGCTTTATTAAAATATACCACGTACACACATTTAAATATGGATATAATAAGACGAAATTGCAGTAAAGTAAAGTAAAGCAAAATAAAAAATAAAAACAAAAATTGTTCAGTGAAGTCTTTTGCGAAAAATCACGTACCAACTAAAACCAAAAATGCAAAAAAAAACAATGCAAAGTTCGCCGCAAAATATGACAGTTTCCTCTGTTTTTCTCACCGTGTAAATTCACTAAATGGCCTGCAAAGTGTGAACAAAGCGACCTTAATAAGTTTTTTATGACTGCAAATGAGCAGCAGCGGCGGCGGCAGCACTGACGTGGAGCTAACAAAGTAAGACAAAAAAAATAAACGAAATTAAAATATTCTGCTTGCAATGGGCAGAGCGGCAGCAGCCGAGGCAACAGCCGACTCAATGGCGGTCAATAAATTTTAAATTTTACTTTTGTCCATGCAACTGCATTTCATTTATTTCCACTTACATTTCTATATGCTTATATATGTACATATATATTTTCTGATTATTTCTGCATACGTCTGCATGCTTTTGCAAATATTTTCATGCAAACAGGCACAGTGTTACAAAAAGCACGCGTTTTTGAAAAAAAAACTGCCCATCATGCAAGGATTTCGCATTGAATATAAAACATTTTCACACTCATGGAGTGCCACTTCAGAAATTTGATAACCCTATTTTCCAACAAAAATACAATGAGTAACTTAAAAAAAAAAAAAATATTTTAATGATTACTTTTAACAAGCTTTTATTAGGTTTGAAATTTTCCAAATTGCAAAATTAATTAATTCTCAGAATTTTGCTGCAGTGTCGTAAAGTAGTGATTTAATTTTGTATAAAAATATGCTATAAGGGGCTTTTTGGGCTTGAGGAGTCCATTTCTGCACTTATCTTTTTCTGAAAACTTCAACCAGAGGGCCCAACAGTGCACACTTTCATATTTTCTTCGAAACCTATTTTCGTAATTTGTCAAACGCTTAGTCAAAAGGAATTGACCCGCCCTAATATATGTATGTACATATACATGAAATAATAGTGCGCTGGGGACTTTTAAGTTTTTTACTAACCACTAATAAAAGCTTGTCTTAAAAACTTTATTTTTTTTTATATTAGTTGTTTAAATTTGAACTTAAAAAAAAAAACAATATTGAAAGAGAAAAGCTGCGTTCATAAAGAGTAAATCAGTATACTGCTTGTCACTCGGAATACCATAAATGGCACGGATTTTTATTTCTGAGCCTGAACCTTGTACTTTTTCGCTCGCGGAACTCAATTATCAAAACTCTGTTCTTATTTAAAGTTCAGAAAAGGGTAACTGTTGCATTAATAAATTAATTTTGATAGTCAAAATTTCATTCAAAAACTTTTTTCTAATATAAGTAGTAAAATTAGTAACAGAAAAACTACTTTAAGAAAATAAGGTTTCATCCGCCTTGGCAACACTGTGCGCCGTGGAAGGTGTTCGAATATATTGACATTTTTTATGGTTTTATAAGTAAAAAATTCCTCTCGCGCTTGACACTGACGCAAGGCTTTCCGGTCGATGAGCTGCTATCCCATTACAGGCAGATATAGCAAATTATTAACAAACATACATGTATAATAAATACTTGAATATAAGCACATACTCACATACACTTACATATGTACATATATAATTAATATATGTGTATATGGGTAATTCCGTGTCAAATCGACCTGTGGTTGGAATCCATCCCTTACGATTTGGATAGAATTTGGTCAGAAGTTTTCTTTCAACCTATAATGAAGTGCTACGAAACAGAAAGAAATTAAAAAAAAAATTGTTTGCAAAAGTTACGCGAAATTGAAGATTTCACAATTTTTCCAGTTTTTCAAGTTTATTTTATTAACATCTTCAAAACTGATATAGCTACAAAAACATCTTGGACTTTTTTAAATAAGATACTTGGGGTCACAAAAATATGTGTTAAAAAAATATATTAAAAAAACGAAAAAATTAAAAACCCCAAAATTTTCAAAATTGGATAAAACAAAAACTAGTATTTTTTTGGGATACATTTTTGTTTAATGATACATCTGCATGTTTTTTAAAAGATACTAAAATTTTCTCGCAGGTGTTTTTGGTTTTTTTGTCAGATATGAATTTTTGAGTTTTGGTAAAAATAATTTTTTTTCGCCCGCAATATATTAATAAAATATTATTAAATGAATTCTCAATTTTTGTATTTAGGGTAAGGCGATTACAGGACAAATGAATCTATATGAATTAACTAAGGAGAGGATTTTCAAATAAAACATATTAACTTGAACGAGTTTGTCGAGGAACCAAGAATGAAAACGAGATTAATATTGAGATTTTGTGTATCAATATTTGATTCCCATTAAATTTTACTTTCAATATGTATTACACTTAATACTTGACGCTCAAAATACTAAAATTGAGTGTTAATTTGATAATATTTTATTAATAGATTGCGAAAGATAGAAAATTTAAATTTTCAAAACTCAAAAATTCATAACTTACAAAAAACCAAAAACGACTCCTTGAAAATTCTAGGATCTTTTAAAAATATGCAGATGTAATGTGCAAAAAAATTTAGCCCCAAAAATCTGAAAATTTTGCGATTTTGAAATTTTTTAATTTTTTTTTTAGTTTATATTTTTTTTTTAACACATACCTATACATTTATACATAGCCACAAGTATCCTCTTTGAAATATGTCCAAAATGTTTTTTTTTAGCTATACTAGTTTTTGAGGTATTAACAAAATAACCTTCAAAAACTTGAAAAATAGTGAAATTTTGAAATTCGCATACCTTTTGCAAACAATTTTTTTAAATTTTTTTCTGTTGGTAGAACTTCCATTATAGGTTGAAAGAAAACTTCTGACCAATTTTCATTCCAACCATTGGTCGATTTGACATGGAATTACCCATATACCTTTGCTCCTGCTTGCCGCTTTGATGCACACAGCTGAAGTTGGCCAACTTCACAGAACTACAGTAGAGTATGTTGTCAACTTTAGTTGACTGGCTGGCTGGCGGGCAGTCCAGCAAGCTGATCACTGCTAAACACAAAAACAAACACACTTAACTACATATCTACATGCATACATAAATGTTCAATTGCTTCAAAAGTAAAAGTATAAGTAACAAAAACACTATCAAGCAAATAGTAACAGTCACCTCTGCATAAAGTGAAATACCCGTACAAAGTGTCGCCATAATGCGCATCACTTAAGTTAAGGAATAATCTCGCCTTTAAGTAGTGTAGAGACCTTGAAAATTAAAAGCCAAAAAAAAAAGCATAATATATTTATATTATTTTTCTTTGTAACTGCAGACGGTAATAACAACAGTGCTGCCTGCCGTTTGCATTGAGATGCTGCAAGAGTGACCGGCGGCTCAGCGAATAACTTATGTACATATGTAGAGAGTTGGTCGGTTGGCAAATCAGTTAACCATTCAAAAGCAGTAACACCTATATTCGGCATGCATACGAGGGGAGGTTAAAAAGTTCGCGAACTGCAGAGTAATGGCTGTGAGATTGAATATGAATTTTGTGGTTCCTTTTTGCTATATTTTTCCAAAAGCCCAACTTAGTCGATTTTTCAGATCTTTAATAAAATTTACTTATAAAATAAAAAAAAACAAAATTTTTGATGTGTAAGCATCTTAGCTTTCGGTATCGTGGAAATTTTGCACTAACCCAGCAGAAAATTTGTAATTGCTTCTTGTGTTTACAAATGAACATTTCTTGACTAGTTCACAGCTATTTAAGGACTTGTTCGGGTACATTTCGGGACTAGTTCGGGTTAATTTTGGGTTTAGTTGAGGAAGATTTCAGGAAAGAATTCAGGACTATTTTAGAACCATTTTTCGAATACTGGTGCTATCCATTTCCAGACTTATCCCAGATCATTTCGGGGAACAAGTTCGCGATATTTTCGACCGTTTCCTGAACTGTTCGAAACTAATTCAGGACCATTTCGGAGCTTTTCAGTAAGTACCCTTCATGACTATTTAAGGACTATGTAGTTTGGGTCTAGTTGAACTGGTTGAGACTAGTTCAGATCCAATTCAGGACTGGTTTAGAACCATTTCGGGTCTATTTCAGGGACATTTCGAGACAAGTTTGAGTTCATTTTGAGATATTCCTGAAGTAGTTATGAAAAAGTCGTGTTCTGGTCTCGATAAAATGAATAACATGAAATAAAATCAATGTTTTACATTAGGGTGAATCGGTACCGTTTTTCCATCGGAATTATAAAATTTATTACGTTTTAAGACTTCCGTCGAAAAATTTCGGAAAAAATATTAAGAACTGGGCCCAGTTGAAAATACCTCCAAAAATCGAGTTTTTTTTTATAAGCAAGTTAAGTTTTTCTAAAAAATTACCTCAGATCATTGAAGAGCTGCAGCTTAAAAGATCTGTATACCATTTTTTTTTTTTACTTTATGAACGGAATCAAAATAACGAGATTTTTAGGGTATTTTCAAAAGGGCCAGGCTCATATAAATCTTAATATTTTTCACAAATATTTTGGCTGAAGTCTACGAATGTATTTAATAGGTTTCATAATTCCGGTGGAAAACCGCTACCTTTTGGAGATGCACCCTAATGTACCTATGAAACTGAATACTCCTGATGATACAACTTTTTCCTGAGTAATTCCGGTGCTATTTTTAAGGGCCGAAACCCTATCAACTGTTCTTGAATATCACAAGTAAAACAAAATCGCTCACCTCTCTGCATTTCCTTACTCAACATATCTGGAAGAAAATTTCCATCCCAATGCACAACAGCACCCTCTACATCGGAATCCCTGAATCTGCTTTTGAAGAAATTTGTTCTTTGTTGTCGAAATTGTTATCTGCGGAGTCGTATGGCACCTACCTACCTACAACTAAATTCTGTTGAAGTTGCTGGTGACTGTGTTTGCAAGTTTGAGGTGTTCAAGTCCAGATATGTTGCCAGGTGATTATGTACAAGCATACCACCAGCGCTACGTACATACATATGTACATATTTGTACATGTATACTATAAGGCATACATACATATTTAATATATTCACATGTGTTTGTGCAATGTTCAATATACATGCCCATGTTGGTCAAAGTCGAACTAAATGTCCTAACCTGGCAATAGGCGCAATGGGCTGTGTTATAGCGTTTGCGAATCGCTTGAAAATTAAAAAGGCATACTCTGTTTTTTTTTGCTAAACAAGGTGCGAATATTTGGGATTCTTAGGCACATTGTCGATTATTTAGTGTGAGTAGACTTGTTTACATATGTGTGTATGTAAGTGCATAATCTTAAATGTAAGCGCTGTGAAGAATACCTAAAATGCCAGCTTAAAATATGTATTCTACTAAAAATTTAGAGATTTTAAGGAATGCATCTATGAACATATTTAAAGTTGAATTTTATTTAGTTTTTTTTTAAATATGGCAACCCCTTAAATATAGTTTAGTTTAGAAATATAAACTTTTCAAAAGCATTCCGATTGATACCAATATTTGAATAATTCATTTGACTTAACACATAAATATTTTAAATTTAACTTTTTAAACAGGTGGCAACCCACTTTAAACACCTCAAAAATATTCTTAACATGCAGAATCAAAATTTCTTAAGAATCCTTTGTTTAAGATATTTTAGTATTTAATTTCCTATAAATTGGCTAATTTAGACTTTTACACCAGGTGGCAACCCTTATCAAGATATTTAAAACTACTACCCTCTTAAACTCTTTTTGCCTGAGACACATATTTCCATTACCTAATTACCCTAATAGAGATTGAATTTAATTTTTTATCAGGTGGCAACCCTTACGCAGTTATTTGAAGTAAATTTTTTTTAAAGGTGACATCTCTTCAAAAGGGTAAAACCTTATTGCAGATTAACAGTCCAAAATCTGTAATTTGACACTTTATTTTTGAAAATCGAACGAACGGGGCGGATCTGGTAGCATTGTTTATTAAATAATTTGAGTTTAGTTTTTTAACAGGTGGCCATTCTTTATATAGATACGTTTACATATGCAGAGATTATCCCCATTTTCGAGCTAGGCTCTCTAATCTGCAACAAAAAAAAATTCTTCTTCTTCATATCCGAGTTAATCCGGATCAACGCTGCCGTCTGTTGAAGCTTTTAGTCAAGTAAGTTACTAACTACAGCTTATTACAAGAAATGACGATGAAAATTGGACTGGACACAAATAAGGACCTCCTGGGTTGCAATTGATTGAAGTAATTTTTGATAACTCAAAAAAAAAAATAGCAAAGCTCTGAAGCTTTTTTGATGTATACCAGAGAGAGAATACTATCTGATCTCGCCACTTGAACCGACCTACATATCTTATTTGCAAGTTTAGTCATAGCGCCTAACGAAGCATATGGCTCTCCTCCTCCTACGTCTTGGTTGTGACCGTCAACAAAGTGATTTTAAATTACCAGTTATTTCACGCTAAATCGAAACTGTGACTTGCATATATGTATGTACTTACATGTCCACATATGTGCACTCACGGCAAAAAGTATTGGCACAGAGAATTTTTCACAATATTTTTTTTTAACAATTTTTGTTTTATTTTTCGTATAATTTATGAAAATATAGTTCATGCTACTACAACAAAAAAACATTGAAATATAATTGGTAAGCTTTGTGTAAAACTCTGAAAAATTAAAAAAAAATTTTATGCAAATTTTAAACTTTTTAATCAGTTTATAAAATTTTTTTTGCTCTGATTTTTGAGATTTTTTTTGTTTTAAGTGTTTTGTATATTTTTCCATACAAAGAATTTTAGATTTTTGTTGTATGGAAGAAAATGCTTGAAAAAAATGCCAAAAAATTGCACTTTAGTATACCATAAAATTTAATGGGCTACAAAACTGCATAATCGATAAAATCCTAAAAAATCTAACTAAAAATTTTCCATGAAAATTTTTTGAATTTTTCTAAATTTTGCACAAAGTTTAGAAATTATATTTTTATTTTGTTTTTTCTTTTTTGTTTGTTGTAGTACGAACCATATTTTCATAAAAAACTAGGGGATAAAAACAAAAAAATTTTGCATATTTTGTGAAAAATTCTCTGTGCAAATACTTTTTGCTGTGAGTGTATATATGTACGTATATGTAAGCATCACAGCGTGCCAATATGCCATGCCATGCATGCTTCCATGAACATTTCGCCGCACTGTCCGGTAGGTGTAACATGAAGACGATATCCCAAAGTGGACATGTTATAAACACTTCACTAGGCATCACTTCAAATTCACACAACAACAAACAGTCAAGCAAAAAAATAAAAAAAAAATAAAAAAAATATACGAAACAATGCCAGCAACAACAGCAATCGAAGTTTGCTCGAAAAGGATTTCATATGCAACGACGACGACGGCGACGAGAGCAACAACAAAAACAAAAACAAAAAAGCGTAGGAACAGTTCAAAAAATTATGAGAAAAAGGTAGCAAGCAGTCTCAATAATATGCCGAAGTAAAGCAAACTATAGAAAGGTGTTTAAGAAGACGAAGAAGTGCAGGATTAAGCCGAAGAGACATAAGAAATAAATGCTTAAGCGATGGCGTGGCGGCGTGGTGAGGTGAGATGAGGCGAGTAGAATATAGAACTTTATTTGGCACATTGGCGCAAAAAAACAATAAGGACGACATTGGACACAACAACAACAACAACAACAACAACAACCACAACAACAACAACAACAATAAGAAGAGTAATAAAAACAAAAAAATAATAGGTACCAACAAAAAATCGCAAGCAACAACAAATATAAAGTCCGCTAACAATTTCTTGGAAGCGCCGATATCGTTCACACATACATACTTGCAGTTGCTGTTGTGCTTTTTGTTGTTGTTTTTATTGTTGTGCTGTCGTTTTTGTTATAGCCTAGTCCTTTCGCTTTAGCTCAGCTTTGGTCTAACTAACCCTTGTTGTTATTGTTGTTGTTGGCATTTTGTAATCCATATTCTGATTTTATCCGAAAACTAAATTTTTTGTTATTTAGCCTTCTTGCGTTGCTTTCAAAGAAATCTCAAGTTCTATAAGTACATACATATATATAACTACAACAAATAAAATGTGGCATGCCACTGCTATTGCCATTTTACCGCCCTCAGTGCCGCTCTATCTCTCTCCCTCTCTCTCTCTCTCTTGCAGGCACTGTTTTGCAGCCAAGCAAGGCGCAGTGGTCCAAGCTCACCGCCAAGAGGCAAGTATCCGATATTTTGCTTTACGCAATTTTGACGCCTTATTTTCTTATTTCTGCTCCACAAGTTTCAACTTCGCTTAAAATTTTTTTTCATTTTTTTTATTTTTTTTTTTAACATTTTGTTGGCGTCCACATATATGTATTATACAATACATGTGACCGGTGTGCATGTGTAATAGTAGTCTTTGCTTTGTTTGTATGTATGTATGTTTAGCTGTGTGCATTCGTGCCTTGGCGTTAAGTAAAAGGGAAGCGCATTCAAGTAATCATTGAGGCGTTTTTATTTAACACGTTGCGAGGCATCAAATTACCCCCTCAAAGAAAAGTGAAATATGTATAAAAAAACAACCAAAAAATTATAAAATAAAATAAAAGTTTAAGATACAAATCAAAAAAAAAAAAGTGCCAGCATAAAATATGTATGCGCAATAAAATGGTAAAGGAAGTGAAAAAGACGCAAAAAAAGGTGCAAGAAATTGAGGTGTAACAAATATCGAACAGGAAAATCTACGCGAATGCACTGTGAGAAATGAGCTGACTTGGATGCACCTCTGGATGTAGCTATTCTAGAAATGGCTTTCTTTATTTTATTGTTAGTTATATCTAATAAAACACCTATTTTAGGTAAAATTTTCGAGTGACGAATTCTGAAACACAAAATTTATTATATAAATTTCGTGACGAAAATTATAAAAATTTTTTTTTATTGCCTTGTAAACTGGCGGAAAATGTTTTTTATTCTGGGAAGTTTGTGTTGCTGACTTGTTGTTATTCCAAGCTGCTATCTCTTAACCATAAAGTTATGGACAATTTACATATATCTACTTCTGAAAGATACTTGTTAATTATTTTCTTAAAATCGAAGTAGTAAAAAAAGATTCTCTAATGGACGTTTTTTTTTGTTCCGTTGTTTTTTTTGTTTTACTTCGCATATAAATTCATACTTGAATCTAAGATTTTAATAAAAAAAACTTGCATAAGAAAAATACTCCCAGGACCTTTTAATGTACAAATATATTTCATAGTTTAAAACAAAAAAAAATTTAATCGATGAAGAACTTGCAAATTTTCATTAAAAAAATTCCTTTTAATTTTATTTAATAGCTCAAATTAGAAAAAATATAGTTTTAGCTTTTTCGTGATGTATCAAAAACTGAGTCTGATTTTTCAGGGCTCTCTAGATACACCCGGAACTCTCCTTGGATTTTTAGGCATCGCTTTAATTTACTAGGCTTTTTTCTGCCTTTTCTTGAAACTTTTTCGCCAAGGTTCTGAATTATTAGGGACTTTTAGAGTTTTTTATGACTGCTTTTCAGTCGTAATTATTAAGCTCACTTCCAGGGAGGTATGCCGAAGCGGCATTGAATATTGTTGCGCCTTACAAAAGTTCCGTTCCAGACACAATGCTCCCGATCACACGGTAAACCGTGTATAATAATTTCATGCCTTGGCTTTTTATCTATCAGGTCTTAGCGTTATTCTGTTTGTCTTTTAGCAATAGGTTTTCAAAAAATTAAATTAGACAAAAAAATATTTTTCTTTTAAAGAAATAACACTAAACAAGAAGAATATCAAGTTAAAAAAATAAGTTTAAAAAAAGAGGAAAAAATAAATAAAATAAGTTGCTAAAAATTTAAAGCAAAACAGTTCTCCTTTTAAAACAATAAAATCTAAAAATTAAAAAAAAAACTCAAAAAAAAATATTCTTAAATACTTTTAAAAAAATTAAATAAAGGAAAATTACATTTAACAAGTAATTGTTAAACAAAAAAACAAAACCGACTTCAATTCTCATATATAAATTTAAGGTTATCGTTAATTTCTGCATGATCCAATGGTTGGCCCGAGGACTCGGAACTCTCATGTGGCACGCCAGTGCTTTGCCCACTCGACCATTGCGAAGCCTGGGCAAAATTATATACATATATCTCCATTGGGAAGATCCTCAAGGACTATCGGTCAACAGAGCTTTTCACCATCAAAGTTGGCAAAGGGAGCTTTTTTAGAAAAATTTTGTAGCCAGAATAAACAAAATCTTTCAAACTATCTTGGACACATTATTTTAATTGTCTCACTAAAGACTTGCAACTAAATATTTTAGCCGCCAGAATTGCACTGTACTTCACAAAAGCACCTACCGGTGGCAGCACTATAATGATCATAGGTCATATAAAGGCATTCACAATTTTAAGTATTATAATAAAAAGATAAACCACTTCTAAATACTTAAACTTCATTTGTTAATAGCTATTTGTGCTTGCACTTTAAATCCACTTACCAAAATTTCCGCTGTCGTATCGGTACTTTGCACTCCATCAGCTACACGCAACTCCAACACATATTTATCCTTCAACTCACGATCGAGTGCATCTTTCAAGCGCAACCGACCCGTCTCAGGTTCCAGCAGAAACTTATCATCGCCACCGCCAATCAAGCTGAAGGCGAGCGAGCCCAGAGTGTCGGGATCAGTGGCGCGTATTGTAGCAACATGATGGCCGGCGCTTGAATCTTCGCTGACATTAAAAACGAGCGGAGTGTCACGAAACACAGGCGGACTATCGTTTTTGTCCAGCACTTTGACGGTGACCTGCAAGTAAATAAAAATTTATATAAATGTGAAAAATGGTTAGAAAATTTATGAATGGCAAAAACAAAGAAGTTATTTAATTAAAAATTTATTTTTCTTTTATGTATTTTTCTAGTAAATGCAAAGTGAAAATTTTTATGGTATTTAATGTGCGAAAATGCTAACTTAATAAATTCCAACTGATGTGTGAAGTGCACATTTATGGCATATCGCAAAACATGCACTTATTGGAATATGTAGGTGGTAAGTGCTATACATACATAGGTACGAATACTACACGTATAAAATATTATTATCTGCAGTGAAAATTGCTAGTACTTATGCGGTTATCCGCAGAACTAATCAGCCTTCGAATCAGCTTATACCAGTTAAGCTAATGGCGTTTTTTCTCCTACAAAAAATGTTGCCTTTTCATTGCCTCCTTCTAAGTATTTATGCCTAGAGGCCCCTGCGAAGGCATCATTTTTCGGTAGAAAAGAAAATCTTTTCTTTTTCTCTTACGGTCCAAGTGTGACACAACCACCTAAAACTAACCAACCTAAGCTGGGACTTTGGAATTTTTCGGAAGAATTTTATACTTTTCAAAATATTTGCACCATTTCTCGGGATCTACTCGAAAATTTTCGAATTTTTTCGCACATTTTATATGTTTTTCAGAGCTCTTTGAAGATTTCTCAGTAACCCCTGCATTTTTTTCTGTATTTCGGTTGCCTTTTTCGTAATTTTTTTTAAATAAATTTTCGTCACAAGATGTTTTTTTTTCATTAAATGAGCATGTTTTGCTCGTCACTATTCCAGGCTTTAGGAGTTTTTGTGGTACATTTCCAAAATTTTCTAGAAAATTTATTTTAAAATTCTTTTAGGTATCTCAGCATTTATTAAAGTAAAAGGGGCCTCTTTTTCCAAAAATTCTTGGACTATTTTTATGAATTTTCGTTACTTCTAAGGCGCTTTCGGGGATTTTTCTGTTTTCAAAATTTTCAAAATCTTTAAGATTTTTCAAAAATCCAATTTTGCAATTTTGAGAGGACATACTTTGCTTCCTATTTTCGGTTTTGGTAAATTTTGACATTTTTGTTTTCCTCGAAACTTTTCTGTTGTTTTCCGATATTTTGAAGATTTTTTATGCCCCCCTCTCCATTTTTTTGTAGATTTATTTTTGGTTTCCTTTTTTATTGAAAATTTATGGAACTTTTCAGAAACTTTCGTATATTTGGGAACTTTAGGAATTGTTAGGTATTTGACGAATATTTTCGAAATTTTCATATTGTTTGAGACTTCAGAATTTTTGAGTGTTGTCCGAGGTGTATTTTTCTGAGATGTTATCAAAATTGTTATTTTAAGATTTTTCGCAATTTTTTTAGTATTCAACTTCGTCGTTGTTTTATTTGGGATTTTTAAATATTTCTCAAACATTTTCATAATTTTTTTTTGGGGACTTTAACTGGTAGTTGCATCACTTTTCGTGTCTGGTTTTTGGGTTTTTCTTTTTTTTTTCGGGATACCCGTAACTTTCTCGCTTTAAAATTCTCCGATAGTTTTTGAATTTGTTGATTTCATTGCTCTATTCAAAACACTTTGCTTAAGTTCGGTGCCATTCGTCATCGCCAAATCTTAAATTTAGTTTTAAGAAAGGGTTTTTTCCCACTATTCGTATGATTGAAAATTAAACCCAATTTCATTTCAAGATTTTTTCGTAACAAAACTTTGATTTTTGTGGTGGCAACGAACTAGTTTTTCGGAAAAGTTAATATTGAGAAAAGATAACTATTTATTGATTCCTCGAAAATGAAGAACGGAGACAAAACGACTGACAAGTTAACAATTTCAAGAAACTTGTAACGGAAATTGCATGAAAAATGCATTAAATATTTTTAATTTATATTTTGCTATCCTCTCAGACAACTTTGAATATACATGGAATACAATTGCGGCCAAAATAGGAAGTCAGTCATACGACCAAAATTACAGCATCCCCGGCTTAGCAATTCATATTTTTTCGTTTCCCAATAAAAACGTTTTCACTCCTTTAAAAAGTCTAGAACGAGTTGGAGTTCGAAGGTATTTGAGAGGTTGAAAAAGGCACTTCGGAGAAAAAAGTTTCAAATAAAAGTTAAATACTTTTATCTTCAGAATCTGAATCTGTAGTAAAAAGATGTATGTCTAATATGAAAAAATGGACTATCGGTCAGTTTAATCAACTTCCTGAGGAAACTGGAAGCCGGTAGTACCACAAAAATAAAGAGCATCCGCGATTTCGTAGGTAAAATTGTTGTGTTTTTTTCGTTAAAATACATTTCCCTCGATGGACGTATAGGACACCTTGTAATATTTTTTTTTTCATGAAAACAAAACATTTTTTCCTATATTTCAAGGCATTTGAAAGGTCAGGAATGACGCCGAATTTAGCCGACATATTTTGGTGGGAATCTTGAAGTTGGATAACCGTTGTTTTTTTTTTATTTGGGCCACTCTAATGCACAGGTGGGCATATACGAAGGGGAGGTGCCATACCATAATGACAATTCAATAAAATAATTAATTGTAATCATAACCATATATTGCTTGTTCGACTAACGCATTTTATCGCTACAACAACAACAACAACAACAACAACAACCACAACAGCACAATCAGCTAAGATAACATTACTTTACAAGTGCTTTGAACAACAAGCAACAAAACAGCGGCTGGCAACCTCCAGTGGCCGCAACAAGCTTGCAACACGTGTAGAAGACATACCAGAATACAACAAAAAAATTAACAAATAAAAAAATACTTACATACATATACCGGAGAAGGCAGCATGGTAAGCGAGAGAGAGTAAAAGATTCAATTAGACCGAGGCACAGCAAGTATTTTACTTCTGCAGCGTTCAGGATGGAGCAAAGCCGTTGGTTGTGGCAACAACTGTGTAGCTGCGGACTACACCACCGGTCTTTTGTTACTACACAACAATAAAACAAAAGAAAACATGTACTTGTAGTTGTAATAGCTGAGGTAGCCGACGAGTGTAACAACGAACGCCAACACCACCACTAACGCTGCGTGCGCGCCATTTACCAGCTGTGGTGGTAGCTACACATTTTTAATTCAATTAAAGGCTGCCACAAAAAGGTGAGCTCGCGCTGCTATCAACCATCACAAAATCACAGTCAATACAATAGCAGTTAAGCAGCGAGCTTAATACACATACGCCACATACGGACTTGTAAGCAAAATGGGTGTGATGATGCGCGACATGCGATACGCAGCTGCGATTGGAAACAAAAGATGATGAAGAGGAAAAAGTAGTAGTAAGAGTGGCAAGAGTGGCAAGGTTGCTACGAGCACTAGCCCAGTAGAGGTTTGCCGCTTGCGCACTGTGTAACCCTACAGCCAGCCAAGCCAAGCAGGCCGACAGGAAGGCGAGCAGCACCAAACAATCAGCCAACAAGTTAGCCAGTCTAAAGCGAAGCGAACACTCAGCACTGGCGGCCAACTACCCCAGCACACTAGCTAGGTTGCTATGATTATTTGTGTGCTGCTGTAATGCAATAGCGAAGCAAAGAGCAGCTGCCACAACTACGCGCACACCGTATGCCACATGTGGCACGCACCACTCAGCTGTATCGCAGGCAGGCGAGCGCTACATAAACGGCGGCGGCGCAAAAGTTTCACTCTGTGTTGAAAATTGTTATTGAAGTAATCATATAATTACGACTTTTTCTAGTCAAAAGCCTGTACTTTAAAAGGAAATAGCTGCTCGTTGTGAGGCGGTGAACATGGCTAACTGCTGCGAAAAGTGCTTATCCTCTCCACGTTGAGCGTAGGTAAGTAGCGCAGCGAGGTTAAGGAGGGTGGTGTTTGGTGAGTGCGCTTTAGCTAGGCTAAGCTGTCGCTCTAAGCCAACCATAGAGCTGCATTTAATTCAATGCCGCCGCTGCACCTGACTGTCGGAGTGCCTAACCGGCTGAGGGATATCTAAACGCTTGCCGTGTGACACACTTGACGGCGAGAGCTGCTGCAGCTAAATTTCAAATGCGCTCACTTGCACACATATCAAATGGTATATCTGATATCCAAGGTACCAACCCGTAGCTGCTGTAATTTTTTTGTCTGCCGGGCGGCTGTCGGCTGTTTAACACTGATTGACCGATTTTTGAGTTGAAAATTACTGAGATCTGTAAAATTACATTCGCTGTGCGTTTAAAGCGATATTATCGTTGCCATATTTTGATATGGTTTTCACAAAGTAACACAACTAAAGGCCTCATAATATGCGTTAATGTTGAGCTTAAGTAGTTGCTGTTTAAGTTAGGAAAAACAAAAATGAAAATTTTTGATCGCAGAGAATTTTCTTTGAAAAAAAGCCCTATAATGCATTGAAGCTTACAGCTAATTCCATTTTGTATTGTCCGCTCGCAGTACTGAAAGAATTCGGCTTCAGTCATACATCGCAAAAG
>NW_016169306.1:0-3869 GCF_001687245.7 Rhagoletis zephyria
GTGCAGTAAAAGCAACAACAATTGGTGATCAGAGATCATATGATCGTCTACGTAACAGCGCCCTTATTCGTCGATGAATTGATTCAAGAGCGTACGTTCACTGGTTTAATTTGTAGGCAGTATATCAGTGACATTTTACTAAACTGCTGGGGAAAGTCGGAAAACACACTGTCCGGTAGGATTCAAAAAATGGTGTGCCAAAGTGTCCTGGATGAAAATCCAGCAAAAAACCAACTTATTACCAACATTCGTAAGGAAATATATACTTGACGCGCTGAAAAAAAGTTAGAGCTGCTCCCAAAAAATACTGAGATGAATCTACATGGCTGTAATAGAACCCATGATAGCTTATTGAGCCATTGAGCTGATTTAAGTATAATAAGAGTTGGGCAGGCATATGTATACGCGTCATATCGGATAAGCAAAAACATGATAACCCGCGGCACTGATGGCCCTTTGGCTGGAGAGGTTACCGGGCGGAAGTTTAGATACTTGAAACCTATAGGGAAACAAATGCCAATTTTGCACGCTAACACATACGCTATAGAAATATGCTTGGATTTTAACATCAAGTGAAACTATCGGCATCAGAACATTGCGATCTTGACTAACAGTCAAATGGCTATTAGTGAGGGCCTCAGGTCTCATCAGGTAACATCTAAACTGGTGATGGAGTGCCTTGATAAGCTTGGGTTCTCTCGATTGGTATTGAGGGAAATGAGATTGCCGATAAACTTGCAAAAAAAGGAGTATCACCCACTTTAATTGGCCCAGAGCCCTTCTGCGGCATAGGCAAGGAGACAATCTCTACCCAGGCCAAACAAGAATCAGGAGCACAAAGAAATCGCTACTGGGACAGACTGCCAGTACTAGAGCACTCCCAATCGCTTTTAGGAACCTAAACCTAAACGTTTTAAGGAATGCATGAGCTTATCAAACAACAACGTGCAAATTATTACGGGAACTCCCACAGAACACTGCAGCTTGAACTATCACCTGAACAAACTGGAAAGTTACTCGCAGCAGCGAGGCATATTTTGCAGGATGAATATCGAAACTGCACAACACATCTTGGAACAGTGTCCTGCACTAATGCACAAACACAACAGACACTTGGACGACCATTTAATAACCAAGAGCGTAGTGAAATCCAAAGATTTCGGTTCAATATAAAAAATTCTTTGGGATACTGGATTTAAAAAAGACACTATAATTCCATGAAGGGAGCACAATAATACTTAAAATCGCAGTGCTTTATCCCCTATAATATTAGGTGTGTCCAGTGTTATACTTTGAAGCGTTCAGTTATGAATCTCACGCTATGTGTCCGGCAATGAAATTTAATTCCGTCATGTGTAAAAATAAACGTATCTTCTTGCATATGATCATAAATATATTTGTTTGTTTTACATAAAAGGGAATACAAATATGCCTTTCCAGTATTATAACTGTCCAATGGTAGACAAACACTGAATACAAGCACCAATTATTTTTTAGTTTTTTCGCTAAAGTGCAAAACTATGTAGTAATAAGATTATTATACAAAATTTGTAGAATATATTTTACATGCACTAGTATGACTATATGTATGTATACAAAAGTACATACATACATATGTGTATTTCTAAGTTGCACGGAAATACCAAAAATACACACTTAGTGCATATACATATCCAGATATTTTTATTTGAGTATATTTTTATAATATTCCATTTGTCGTCGCCAATTCGGCGCACGTCTCATAGCTTTTACTTACTTATATGTATTTACATGCATAGATTTGTGCGGAAAAGTGGAGAACGCAAAATGCTGACTAATGAAATTTTTATGCATTTTTAAAAATATGCAAAACATTTAAAATAGACTGAAAGTGGGTATTTCCGTGGTTTAATATTTAAAAATAAAGCAGCCCACCCAGTCCTAGTTACATAAATATAATGTACAAACATACAAATCGTTTGAAGTGCCGGCTGATGCTTTGACTTTTTGATGGCAAATATTGCAAATTCAATTACTTGACATGTACATATGTACATATACATATACTACATTAGTATGTATATTTATACGTATTAACATATTTACGTATATGCAGTAGCGGATCCAGAGTGAAATTTTTTTGGGGAGGAGGAGAAGAGGGGGCCAACTTTCAGCTAATATACCTCTTTAAATGATTGAGTTAATAAACATAATCCTTATTTTTGATGCATATACTAAGAGTATGTGTGAATGTACATTAGGGTGGTCCAAAAATGCATGTGTAGAAAGTAAAGCCGGAATTTAAATCGAAAAAATGTTGCCCTTTTTTTTATTTCGGAACAAAAAATATTTAGAGGTCGCTCAAAGCGCTCAAAGTTTTCCATGTATTTTATATGGGGAAAACCCATTTATCTTGGAAAATGTATAGAATTCTTGAAAATCAATATTTTTCGATCGGAGAGCTTTGTTTCCCTTCAGGAGACTTCCAGTAATAATACTCAATTATCTATTTTGCCATTTTTTAATGCTAGCGAATTTTTATGGGTCCCCCCATTGCATTGCATTAGGAGACCTAAAAAAAATTGTTAATATTAAAAAGTGGTTAAATAAATAATTGGGTATTATTACTGAAAGTCTACTGAAGAATAACAAAGTTTTCCGATCGAAAAATATCCGAACCATTTCTACCAAAAATAGTTTTTTCCCATATATGTANTAATATACCTCTTTAAATGATTGAGTTAATAAACATAATCCTTATTTTTGATGCATATACTAAGAGTATGTGTGAATGTACATTAGGGTGGTCCAAAAATGCATGTGTAGAAAGTAAAGCCGGAATTTAAATCGAAAAAATGTTGCCCTTTTTTTTATTTCGGAACAAAAAATATTTAGAGGTCGCTCAAAGCGCTCAAAGTTTTCCATGTATTTTATATGGGGAAAACCCATTTATCTTGGAAAATGTATATAATTCTTGAAAATCAATATTTTTCGATCGGAGAGCTTTGTTTCCCTTCAGGAGATTTCCAGTAATAATACCCAATTATCTATTTTGCCATTTTTTAATGCTAGCTATTTTTTATGGGTCCCCCCATTGCATGTTTTGCCGTTTTTTAGGAGACCTAAAAAAAAATTGTTAATATTAAAAAGTGGTTAAATAAATAAATGGGTATTATTACTGAAAGTCTACTGAAGAAAAACAAAGTTTTCCGATCGAAAAATATCCGAACCATTTCTACCAAAAATAGTTTTTTCCCATATATGTGCAATACATGGAAAATTTTGAGCGAGCTCTAAATATTTTTTTTTTTTGATTTCCGACTACTTATTTGGACCACTCTAATGTACATACGTAATAAGAGTAAAAATTCAATAACTGAAAGCATTCAAACATACCATGAAATACCACTATCTACAATTTACGATAAACTGATTGTAAAACACACATTTTTATTAATGTAGACAAATCTTAAAGTAATAAGTTTTTTACACTTTATTTGAAAACCCATGTGATTGAGGAACGCATACATCACAAATAACCATGTAAACACCAGGTACTTTTGAAATTAATGATTTATAAAACAAACATTAAACAAAAATATACAAAAACACTTTCTCTAAACATGTTTATTCTACTCCATAAAGAAATGGCAAATGGCGATTTTTTTGCCATTTTTTTCGTAATTTAATCTAAATTTTGAGGGTGTACGAGTCAACCGGATCTCAGAATTAGATTAATTTTAAATAATAAGAAAAATAATGAAAGATCTGGCATCTCCCGACAATTCGGTTTTGCTTTGCTGTTCGTTTTCGCCCCAATAAAACATAAAAAATTGCATATCGTTTTTAAGGAAGATTTTCTGAACTTGCGGAGGTTGCGGTTGTATCGG